>NC_056744.1:1448765278-1449065278 GCF_019279795.1 Protopterus annectens | reverse complement strand
AAGACTGGTATGCAAGGTCACTCTATCTTTGTGAAAAATCAAATATGGGGAGTTTGGATGACCGTGCTTGCAAATCAGATACCCTTCTAGCTGAAGTGATGGCTAGCAAAAATGCGGTCTTCCAGGAAAGAAATTTTAAGTCTACCTTGGCTGAGGGTGCAAAGTGGGATTGAACAAGAGCTTGCAAAACTATGGATAAGTCTCAAGGAGGAGTGGGGTCCTTTATAGAAGGTTGAAGTAACAAGGTACTCCTGAGGAAGGTTTTACACAATTTAAATGAAGCAAGAGAAGATGAATTTTCTCTAGTATAATAATTTGAGATTGCTGTTAGTTGCACCTTAATAGTAGAAAAACATGCCCTGTCTTGGAAAATTGAAGCAAGAAAGTCTAGAACTGCAGGGAGAGGAGTTGTAAATGGGTCCAAATGTTTTTGGTGAGCCCATATCGAGAAACTCTTCCATTTACTTTTATAGATTTTTCTGGTAGAAGCTTTATGTGAGAATATTAAAATCCTCTGAACTGGGGAAGAAACCCTGGTGTTTCTAGCCATCATTGGAATTAGAGAAACCACACAGTTAATTTTAGTCCTGGTAGATCTGGGTGAATCTGCACTGATGGGTGGGACAGGAGATCTGGATATGGTTCCAGCATCCACAGAGGGCATATTAAGTGAGACCAAAGGAAGGGGACCAGACCTGTTGAGGCCAAAAGGAAGAAATGAGGATCACCTTGCTCTTCAACCTCTGTGCTTTCTGAAAAAACTTGGGTATGAGGGGTAGGGGAGGGTAAGCATAAAGAAGACTTGAGGGCCAAACATAGACTACAGCATCTCTCAATGACTGTCCCTGAGGAGAGATAAGGGCAAAGAACCTGCTGCATGTGTTGTTGAAGGAAGATGCAAAGAAGTCATTACAGGGTTGACTACATTTGTGGAAAATCATGTTTGCCAGTGACTGATTTAGAGACCACTAGTGAGGCAACAGGATAACTCTGCTGAGCCTGTCTGCTAGAATGCTGGACTTCCCCGGAATGTGCATTGTGATTAGGAAGTGGTTGGAAGAAATCACCCATTGCCAAACCCTCATTGCTTATCGACACAGGGATTAAGATCTGGTTCCTCCCTGTTTGTTGATGCCTTACCACAGACATGTCCATTTGTATTGCAATAGTCCATAGAGGGAGAAAGCTCTGAAGGGCTTACAAAGCTAGAAGCACCGCTCTCATCTCTAGAACATTGATATGCGAATTGGTCTCCTGTGTTGACCAAGTGCCTTGGACCGACCGACCCAGGTAATGCCTCTCCACCCCAGTTGGGAAGTGTCCATGATTAATGAGGCATTGGGGGGAGGAAGAACAAAGGGTCATCCTTGTATGACTTCTGAGTGGAGCCACCACAGAAGTGAGTCTCTGCACACTCTGGACAATTTGATGGGATGATTCAGTGGCCATAAGTGTAACCATAAGTGGACCATCAGAGTCCATTGAAGGATTCTCATGAATAAACATGCTGTTGGAATCAAGGTTATTGTGGCAGCCATCAAACCCAGTGCTTTGAGGAATAGACCTGCTGGGGGTGTTGGGATAGCCAGAATGTGTCTGATATGCAATATTAAAGTGGAAATCCTGTCTGGAGGCAGGTAGGCTAGACAAGTGGCTGTGTCCAGACTTCTCCTATAAAAATCATTCAATTGTACAGGTTGTAGATGAGATTTTTGCATGTTGATCATGATGCCCAAGGTAGTAGCTAGATGTAGTAGATAGTCTCTGGCTTGTAATAGTAGATGCCTGGTTGATGCGGTTAGGAGCCAGTAGTCTAGATAAGGAAACACAGGGAATTCATGCAGTCTCAAGTGAGCTGCTACTACTGCCATGCATTTGGTGAACACCCTGGGGGCTGTGGTGAGACCAAAGGGGGTAATCTGAATTGATAATGACTGGCCCCCAGCCAGAAGAGGAGAAACCTTCTGGAGTGCCTGTTCATTTTGATATGGTAGCATGCTTCTTGAAGGCTGATTGAGCACATGCAGTTGTCCCTTTCATAGTAGCGGTAGAATGGACTGGACCATGACCATCTGGAACTTCAAATTGTCTACTGATATGTTTGGGGGTGTCAGGTCTAAAATTGGCCTCATGTCCCCTTGTCTTTTTGGGCACTAAAAAGAACCTTGAGTAGATTCCAGATATGATTTGATCTGGTGGGACCCTCTGGATGACACTTTTTTTCTAGTTTCTTTGTAATTTGTAATGCTACTTCCTCCCTCTGATTGGGTAGAACATTGGGGAGATTTTTCCTTGGTTTTGGTATTTGTAAAATGGAACAGAGTATTGTCTGGATATGATCCTTTGCACCCAATGATCATTTATGATGGGTAACCAGGCATCTGGGTGCAAGGACAAGCACCTCCTGACTGTCTCCAGAGAGGGACAGTTGGGCAATTCTCAGGAGTACTAAAAGGAAATCTGTCCGAGAACTAATCTTGTGATCCTTAATTGTGCAGACCCCCTCTGCTACATGGGTGGCATCTACCATTATAGCTGTTTCCCCCTCTGCCTTTGTGGAAAAAAGTCTCCCTGTGATTCCTGAGAAGGACCTTGAGACTTTTTGAACCACATTTTCTTACCACCATGCTGGTTCCTGGAGAAAGGTCTTTGTTGGGTAGAAAAACATATTCCGACAGCAAACAAGGTTTTTCCATCTTTCTCACTACAGGAAAGAGTCTGTTTAACAGTGAGGCCAAACAATGATGATCCATCAAAAGGAGCACTGATGAAGGATGCCTTGAAAAGTTCCACAAAGTCACAAAGCCACATCCAGGCATGGGACCTTATAGCAATACTTCAACCGGTAGCCCTTGAGGTACCCTCTGCAGCATGCAAGATTAGCCTCATGGATGTGTTAGAGATGGACTGCAGGGTGGCCAGTTTGGAGGAAAGAGTTTTCTGTTCTTCTGCAGACATGGACCCTGGGGCAGAGCTAGAGAGTTCCTTAATTAAGGTCCTCTGTAGTCTGAAGTGTGCCAAGTAGTTCAGTGATCACAGTGCAAAGGTCACTGTCACATAGACCCACCTTACAAATCTGTACAAAGCCCTCAGGTCCCTTTTAGGGGGATGAACAGTGGAGCTGGCTCTGCTAGCTCTTTCTTGGTGGCTGCTGCAACAAAATCATGGCATCTACAGGGATACTCTTTGTCCAATGCTGTCTGTTGGTGGAATCACTGAGGATCTTGTTGGGTCATTTGGGGATAGGTTCCACAGCATCCATCTCCTTCCACACCCTATGGGATACAAGGTCAATAAGGTCATTCATGGGGGACACCACATATGTAGATGGCCCAAACCTGAAAGCTTCCAAAAACACCAGTTCTTCCTGGGTAGGGCTTTGGACAGACCATCCACCTTTTTGGTGAAGGATTTCAAGAATGTCTCCAAATAAGACATCTTCAGGTGGAGGTCTTGGGAACACTTCCCCTCATCGAAGTCTGTGTCCTTTGTGACAGATTCTTGGGGGAATCCAGGTGCCTTCTTTTGCACCGTCTCTTATGAGGGACCTCCTTGGTGAAATGTTCTGGGAAGTATTGGAAGAGATGGGTCTCAAAACTGGAAACTACTGGAAGCTCTTCTGGGTTGGCTGTCATAGTGGTGGTAGAAGAGAGGACTCAGGCACAGGATCCAAAGCAGGGCTGGGACATGGATCTGAGGAAGTGAGAGTCTGGATTCTTCTAAGCAGACAGAGAACCCTCTCTGCCACCTTGAAGGCAGAAAAATCAGGTGAGGTTGAAGGCACTCCCTTAGGATCCGAAACTCTCAGAGCAGAATATCCTCAAGGCCCACAGATCTCCCACTCTGAGGAGCGAGGGAAAGCAACAGCTCTGAAAATTTAGGAGTAAGTCAACTCCTCAGATCCAACATCGAGGCTTTGGCTCTGAGAGTCATTCTGCTCTGACACAGTCGCAGCTGAGCAGATCACAGAGATGGTTGGGGTTGAAGTGATAAACACTGTCGGATCCAACATCTCGACTCTTGGGGTCTTCAGATCCAAGGGCTCCAAAGCAGATGGTTAGATCAGAGAAGGAACAACTGGAATAAAGGCAGATTGATGGCTCACTGATCTGGTGGGGGAATGGAGCTGGCAAACCCCCCATATGGATTTGTGTCCTGAGAAATTTCCTCATCATTCTATCAACCTCTGCTTCCAAAAGACTGTAGGAAGACCTGATGGACAAGGAGGAAGGCCTTGAAGATCTCTTAGGTGATTGGAGCCCAGCAGATCCAAGACTCAGACAGACCATCTCCGGGGAGGTCCTATGAGCAAGAACAGTAGGAGAGGCAGTCACAGCCAATGTTGCAGTTGAAATATTTGGATCCAAAGTCGTCTGAACCTTTTTTCATGGTTCAGTCAAAGGTAGAGGAGAAGACTTATCTGGGGAATGCTTACTGCATTCCCAGGATTCTTTAGATTTTTTGGGGAGTTTCAGCCCCTGAAGTAGAAGTGCCAAGGGAAGAAGCAGAAGAAGGCAGAAGGCCTCGGAGTATCATTTTTTTTCCTTCTGTCACTTATGCCACACTGGTTAAAGCCCATGCAAATAGAGAAAGAAAACTCCAAATACTTAGGGGCTAAGCAGTAAACACACTCCCTGTGGGCATCAGATTGAGCAATCGTGTACCCAAAGGAAGTGCATTTTTTAAAACCAACCAGTTTATCAGACATGATGTACACAAACTAGACTCTCTAAAAAGAAAGAGAAAAAAGGAAAGAACAAAGTGGAAGAGAAAGTTGGACAAAGATAAAACCAACAAAGAAGTACAAATGAACAAAGAGATTTTACCTTAGAATTCTATAAGTCAAAAAACATGTTTTATTTGTTTTCCTTTATATGAGGGTAAGGAGGTTAGAAAAAGAAGAATAAAGAGGACATAGAAAACTAAGGAATTCACAAAAAAACTCACTAACCCACTAGGAGTTTGAGAGAGTCGCAATTCTGGTCTGTCTTGATGAGCAAAAAATGAGATCTGGGGTAATCTGGGGGAATGAGGCATTATGGGTAAGGGAGGAGCTTGAGAATTGGATCCTAGGGCTATAGAAAGCAGCTGAGATGGATCGGAGGATCGGATCTGAACCCACAGGTTGAGGAACGAATAAAAATCAAAACATTGAATGTGATAATTTAATAAAGATGTTTCTTGTTAAAAAAACAAAAAGTGGTGATTTATGCCTAGCATACAAGGCATTCTCCAACCGAATACTACTGAACATAATCGACATCAACAAGTCAAATGGCATCAGAAACAGTCCATGGTTCTAAACATTAGCTGAGTGATTTGGAGGGATAGGTATAACTTGTAGAGAACACCACTCTGCTCTGGAACAGACTACCCTCCCCATCCACATAAAACAAAGCTCACCACTGCCCATATTCAACTGAAACTTGGATAAGTAATAGAACATTTTAACAGAAATGCCCCCAGTGTTATTAATGGACAAAGATAGCTCTTAAATGTTTTATCCAAAGCATGGGTTCCCTCAAATTATCGATGGTATGATCCCGGTTATTTTCACTAGGGGGATTGTACAGAATTATTGACCATGAGATGGATAAAGCCAACCTAACATCAAACAAGGTAGGTTAATTCAAGCACCATCACAGAAACTAACTAGGCTTAAATGGCCTGCAAGGGCATCTAGCCTAGCTGTTACCTATGGACAAAGTCTATTTTCAGTGTTCCAGTGGCAGACTGTCTACAGAAAACAATACAACTTGTTGTTAAAGGATGACTGAACCACAAGAAAGGGATCTGGAGGTGGAATTACTTTGTGAAATAAAAATACCCCCGTTTCTCATTTATAGTGTTTTTCCTGTCTTCATCCAAAGTTATAATACAGAACATTTTGACTGCTCACCTAGAATGAGAATGTCATAACATTACACATTGTGTGAATACATTTTAGGTATGAGTGTATTACTAGGTGATAAGTATTTGTGCGGGGTAATGTTACTGCTTTTGAGCTTACTCATTGCAGAGGGCAATGAGCAGCAATAGAAAATTGTGGTGGTGGGGGTTGAGGATAAATGCTAATGCTATGAATAGTGGTACTTGCATTTTAATCCCCATGTTACTGCCATTGTCAGCTTGAACCCTAGAGGGCCATTAAGCCCAGATTAAATCTAAGAAGCTATTTAATTTAAAGCAATTGGATGTGTGGTGGCTGAACAGTTAGTTATACATTTTAAATGTTTTGTATTTTGAGCTTGGTTAGTCTGGGTGTTTGGGTGAGTTTAGAACATAAGTATGTTTTTTTCTTCTCCGTGTTAGGATGATTTTGTTAAACTGCTTTCAAGAGTCAGAGGTAACCAAAGAAACCAGTGAAAATTCACACTACTGTATAAAATTAAGAAAAAAACTCTTTGATAAGCTGTTAAGCACTTTTGTTCCTTTATATCATAAAATGGGACTTTATCAAAAACAAAATATTCAGTAGCATAGAAAACATATAAAACAGCTGTGCAAAATTCATGTGTCCAACACAAAGCAATTTTCTATTCATAATCAAAATACATTTGTAAAAACTTGAACCCATGCTTAACAAAAGTAATTCATTAAATATCCTTTTTTTTTATTCTAGCAGTGCAAATTTTCTCTAGAAAGGCAATAAAAGCCCTTAACAATAAAATTAAATGATGTGGCTCATGTCAAGTATTTTGAGTTTAAAGACCTTGTTTCTGTATCTGTAAATATTCTACCTCATTGATGGTTTACCACCAAAAACAATCTGTTGGGAAGTGTGTAACTGCAGTCCATTGAAGTACCCGATTGGGCCTCCACTCATCTCAGCTGTTCTCCATCTACTTTTCCCTTGTGGCTCCAAATTCAAAATCAGTTCTTCCCCTCATAACCCAAGTGAAGTCTCTCTATCCAGCTGCTTCAATCTACAGTAAGGCACATTGCATTTCTGCATTTAACAGAAATGGTCAATTTTCCTGTCGTTCAGCCTTGTACTAGAAACTATTACAAATAAGCTGCTACTCTACTACAAATTGGCCAAGTGTTGTCTTTCTGCTGTTAATGTGCAGCAAATATATTAGCAAGTTTCTACTGGCTGTATGCTGTAGGATTCAGTGAAAGCACCTAATGTTTGCTTTATGAGCTGCACAGTTACAGCAAGTATGTTTGTAGTGTGTTGGCATCTCGCTTTTTTTTCTATCTCTGCTGCTAATCTCTAGCATATATATTTGCATGCTTCTATTGAAAGTTTCAATTGTAGTATTATTACTAACAGCCATGTTATTTTTGCAGGTTAATGCTTCAGTACGTATATGTATTTTTGCAGGTATAATCTTTTATATAAATATTTTTATAGGCATATGTATATGTATATATATATATATATATATATATATATATATATATATATATATATATCTTTTTTTATGAATACGAAATATACATTTTTATATATTTTTATAAATACAATATATACATTTTTATGAATACAACATATATATTTTTTGTTAGCATATGTTTTGTTAGTATGTTTCTCATTTTTGTAGTTATTTCTGGAGTATTCTATATTTTTGCATTTTTGATTGTGAACTTGTAGACATTGGTTCATGTGATCATGCTTTTGACTATTTTAAGGAGTTTGTTTGTCAAGCTTTATTCAAGTCTGATGAAGCGTCCTTTGCAGACGTGAAAGCGCTTACTGTTCGGAATAAAGGATTTATTATTCTACAAATTGTCATTTTTCACCTTCTTTTAAACTGGTGGTCTTTGATATCTGTGGAGTACCTGCACCTTTGTTTTATAAGTTGCTTCCACAACAGTGTTGACGGACTTGTATGTGACTGCCTCGCTTTGAATGTTAGACTAATACTGTTAAGTTCGTTGACATCTTTGTTCTTGGCCGCAAGAATAGCTCATTCAGTCAGCCAATTGTGATTCTTATAATTGGTTTGAATATTGGGAAATACTTTTTCAACCAATTCTTCTTTTGACGTCACTAAATTGCAGACGTTATGAGGCAATGAAATTCGTCCTGAGGTCAGATCAACTGGCACCTTTCCGTTCCCAGTTTCCAGCAATTGATGTGAGAATATCTCAGCTGATTGATCGTTTTGCAGCTGGACATGCATATTTGTAGTTAATTTTAATGTCTTTACATGTCGCCACAAAGTGGAGTATTTCAGGCAAGCATTTATTTTGTCCGCTGGTGTCGATCGAGGAAGTACAGGTAATGTTTGCCTGAAATCTCCTGTAAGCAATATTAATGCATTCCCAAATGGTCTGATGTTTCCACGCAAATCTTGCAATGATCGATCAAGAGCCTCGAGTGATTTTTTGTGCGCCATTGTGCATTCATCCCAAACAATAAGTTTGCATTTCTGCAATACTTTTCCCATGCCGGATGCTTTGGAAATGTTGCACGTGGGAGTTTCAATGAATTGCATGTTCAATGGCAATTTCAAAGCCGAATGAGCAGTTCTTCCACCTGGTAGCAATGTCGCAGCTATTCCGGACGACGCAAGAGCTAAGGCTATGCCATTTTGGGATTGAATTGCTGCCAGAATCAATGTAATTAGGAACGTTTTACCAGTTCCTCCTGGCGCATCTAAGAAGAAAATTTCTCCAACTCAGTTATTGACAGTTTGCATTATTTGATCGTAAATGCCTTTTTGCTTAAGCGTTAGCTTAGGAATATTTGATTGCACATACGACAAAAGATCACCCGTGTTGTAATTTTGTTCATGACGCAATTCTACATCGAACGAAGCAGCAGCAGATCGATTTGGTGATGGCATTCCCAATTGATTGAGAACTTTGTTCACGATTTCTAAGCACAAATCTTCAATCATTATCAATGCTTCGTTGTAGATTTCTGCTGTGAAATCCATGTTCATATTTGAATTTTCCTTGCGTATTCAACGGAAAATATCTTCAGCCATGTGCGATTTATATTTCTCCCATAACTTTGTTGGAGATGAAGGAGAGTAGGTGGTCAAAATGATAGCAAACAATGCACAAATTTGATTTGGATGTGACGTATTGCACGCGTCATTAATGCATACATCCCAGTGTCGGTCGTTCTCCAATAAATTCAGAGCTTGACATGCACTGCGGAAAGTGGCATGTGTAACGTCGTTGACAATTTTCAATTGCTGGAAAGACTTTGGACCGGGCACATTTACCAACAGCATGCGAAGAAAGAAGCATTCATCTTGATTGGGATGCATGGTGTACAGTCTGCCTATCGTAGTTTCTTTGAATATGCCAGGTTGTCTGTCGACTCGCTCTCCTCGTTTGCGTTGTTCAAATGATTTTCTACTTGCATTCCATGTGTAATACGTAGGCACTTCTGAATACAGCAGTGTTTTCGCAAACGCGTCATTTTGACATAATGTGAAGAAAGCAGTTAACGTTGTAGTCGGTGGATTCAGGGCTATTTGTTGCACATTTGCAGCTGTGAAATAAACGCATTGTCCATTTTCTAGATGTACTGCTAAGTGAACAACAGCTGGACTTCGTTAATGTATGGGAAATGAAAGAATTCACCATACAGCTTCATTGCTGCTTATGTATCTTCCAGCCTGATACTGTGCGATTTCATCAATATGTATGACCGCATTCCTATCACTTCTTTCTGGTTGCACTCCAAAAACTGCCATGTCGCTGCCTTTATTCACGTACTTACAAATGTATTTGATTGATTTAATGGAGTTACAGTATTCCACGTTTATGTGCGCTTTGTATGTTTTTGATAGCAAAGGCGAATATGGAACAACCCACCGGTTATCTACTTAGATGTCACCGTTTCGCATTTGTATGGTTGCTAATTTACCGCCATCTTCTGCTGATCTTCTTCTGTATAAAGGATATCCATTGTTTCCTGTAACTGTGTTGGATACTAATGCTCGAGAATATCGCTTAGAGCATTTTCCGTCTATCATGCATGGTGAATTTGGATTCAGTGTACCGCAAGGTCCATGCATCATATTTTTCGTCACAACTTCATGCAAATCCTTATCAACGTTGGCATCGGGTATTTCAGTTTCGTTTGAAGTGATTTTGTTATAGAGCCAGATTAGTATATGTGCATGTGGCAATCTTCTCTTTTGCCATTCCACTGAGTACATCCAGCAGCGCACAGAGCCAAACACTTCATGTTTTACCATGAAATCCATCAGAGATTTCAGCTTCTGTTTGAAAACACGTGCTGTGATGTCATGCCTATCCACCGGCGATTGCCCAGAAGTAAGAGCTGTTGTATATCGTCCCAAGCTGGATTGCATGTGAATGTAATGAATAGTTCTGGACGCCCATAGTGACGAACATACGCAATTGCATCTTGAGCGTACTCATGTATATGACGTGGACTGCCTGTATATGAAGATGGCAAAATTGTTAGTCTTCCAATGTTAGTTGTATTACAGTCATTTACAACTGCATCTCGCAAATGAAAGTATTCTTCAGAGCGAAGCTTGGTCTGATTCAAACGGATGAATATCAAACATTCTGTTTCGATTTTTGCATACATATCTACTATGTATTGGTGAAACAATTAACGGCATTTCAAAATGTGACTGTCTTCATTCCCTCGAATCATTAATCGGTATGAATAATAGTTCATTGCGCTGCATTTCATATTTGTTTCTTCGCCACTGACTGGATTTATCATTTTAATGTTGAAGTGATATCCATCGGCACCATCCCAAAAATTATTGGATATTGCAGGACATCGTAGCATCGATGAGTTTCTGCAACTGTTGTCAATTGATCGTTTCTCCAATGAAGAACAATATCTCTAGGTTGGAATTGATCTCCGACTATAACAATTGCCACTTCGTCTATAGTTGAAGCATTGAATCTTCGCACATGTTCTCCAGCAGGCGTTTTGTTAGCATGAATAACAATCTTGTGTGTATCAGATGGCATCATGTCAATTGCTGTTTTGAACAAACACACTAAATTGTTTTTTTCGTGAAGAAGCTCTTGCAGTTGGGAAACGATGGACTTTTGTATGCCGGTAGAAATTCCGCAGCGTGCATTCAATTCATCATTGCCATCACCGATGAAATACATTTGTAGGAATTTATGTTGACCATCTGGGAACGGAAGCAGGGAGCCGGCTTTATGATAAATTTGTCCTTTCACTTTGAAAGTTGGCATGAATTGAGCTGTTACGATTTCTACGCCAAACGACATCATTTGGAAGCATGAGTTGTATTTCCTGATGTTAGATATCCAGCAAGCAAAGTTTTTAATGGCTCTGGCAGTTCTCCAAGTTGAGGCAGTTTAATTTTTCCGGCGACGCAACACATTCCTTTAGTTTCTCCATTGAATTTCAGAGCCTTGCAATAAGGACACACTTTAGTCATAGTGCCGATGAGAACATGCCGGCTCAAACTATAATCAGCTGGGTTGTACCGGAATGCAAGGCAATTGTAATCGTATGATTGCGGAGCACGGAGTCATGTTTGACGCTGATCTGCTGTTTCTCGTTGACGTCTTTCAGCCACTCTCAGCCTGTCACGTTCATTCTGTTGAGAACGATGCAGATCTGAAGCTGCAGAACGCGATCGCCATGCTCACAACCGTGCATCCTCAAGTCTGGCTGCACGTCGCTCTGCTGCTTCCTCGGCACGTATTTGAGGCTTTGTCTGTTTTCCTCATTCACTGATGCCCGTTCTTCCTCAGTTTGATTTGCAATTACTCGTCGCACTGCTTCCGCTCCGAGAGTACAACGACCTAAGTCTGATCTTCTGTGAGGCATTATTTGGATGAACTAAAGCAGATCGATTGCACTGAAAAAGAAGAAAGAAAATTATAACAAAAACATATAAAATTGCATATTTGTATACAAATATATAGAATCCATAGTAGGTATATAAAAATGCGCGTATTCGAATGCAACGTGTGACATCTATATAATAGTAGGTATATAAAAACATGCGCATACTCGAATGCAACATTGTGTGAAAATTTCAAAGCAATCGGTGAAGAACTTTCGGAGATTATAGATTTTGAACAAACGAACATTTATATTTTTATTTATATAGATGAACAGCACAGTTACCGGCTAGCCTAGTCAGTTGTTAATAATATGAGACAATTCTATTTGTGAAAAGTTAAGTCACTGCCTAGTTTTTTTCATATATATTAAAAACTCAAGCTGCTTATTCTAAAGTGATTAAATGTTACATTTACAGACTGTATGCTGTGTAGCAAAGAGTGGGAACAAACTGAGATAGGCGTTCTACCTGTCCTTGTAAAATCTGTAAGCCTCCATCTCAGTAATTCCCAAATTTGTATAACAAAACATCATCATCAGCCCCCTTATTCCCATTTTTTCTACACGGGGTTGGGGTATCGTGTTA
This sequence comes from Protopterus annectens, assembly GCF_019279795.1. NCBI lineage: Eukaryota > Metazoa > Chordata > Ceratodontiformes > Protopteridae > Protopterus > Protopterus annectens. Next base: position 1,449,052,910 of record NC_056744.1, on the reverse strand, counting down.
ACTCTTGCCAACTCCCTGGATTCAGTGCCACACTCCTGCTTGACTGTCACAGATCTTCTTTCACACAATCCATCCACCTCTTTGCTGATGTCCTCACTTCCTTTACCTTTTTCCTCTCTGTCCCAAATCTTCCTCACCAGCTTGTCTTCTGCTTTTCTACATGTGCCCAAACCACCGTAATCTGTTCTCTCTGATCTTTTCTGCAGTTGGAGCTACTTTGGTTTCTGCTCTTATGTCCTAATTTCTTCATCTGTCCCACAGTGTGCATCCTATCACCCTTCTCAGGCACTTCATTTCCATCACCTCTAGCTTCTTCAACTGTTCTGCCTTTACTGCCCAGGTTTCTGTACCATACAGTACTGTACTGGTTGCACCACTGTTGTACACCTTACTTTTCAGCTTCTTTGGCATTCTTCTGTCATAGACTACACCTGACACCCTGCCAGTTGACTGCAGCCCTCTGAATCTAGTTTTGACCTCTTCATTCAGACTTCCCTTCTCCTCAACCACCCCTCCCAGATACTTGAAGCTGTTTACCTATTCCACTACCTTCCCTTCTATCTCTGTTCTCAGCTTCTTATGACTTCCCCAATTCGCTGCCATTACCACTGTCTTATCTGTGTTTAGTTTCATCCCATGTGCCTTCAGTTTTGCATTCCATTCTCCTATCCCTTGCTAAAGCTCTAGCTCAGTCTGCCTGTAATGCCACATCATCTGCATATAGCAACTTTGTGGATCTTCCCCCTCGACCTGTTTGCTAATGTAGTCCATCACCAGTATGAACAGTAGTGAGGTCAGAGCTGAACCCTGGTGTGCACCCACTCCCACTATGAACTCGTCTGTGAGGCTGAACACTGTTTGTACTTGAGTCATTAGGTCCTTGTACATAGCCTGCACTAATTCTACTAATGTTTCTGGGACTTCAAACCACCGCAGTACTGCCAAGATCAGCTTTCTTTAGACCTTGTCATATGCTTTCTCCAAGTCTAGGAATGCCCTCTTGGACTCTCTCCTCATCTCTAGCTTCTTCTCAAGTATCTGTCTTTACTGCAAACATCGGGTCAATTGTGCTGCATCCTGATCTGAATCCGAACTGCTCATCTCCCATCTTACATTCTACTACTCTGCGTATTCATTTATCAGTCACCTTCTCCAGAACTTTCATGCAATGTGATAGGAGTTTTATGCCTCTGTACTGTCCACAGTTGTGGATGACCCCTTTGTTCTTGCACATTGGCACAAGTATGCTTATTCTTCAGTCATCTGGGATACACCTTTCTCCCCACACTGCTATTAATACCTTCAGTAGCCATTTCTCCCTTATCTCACCCAGCATCTTTATCATATCTGCTGTGACCTCATCTGAGCCTGCTGCTTTCCCCTGATTTCATTTTCCTTAGTGCTGTTCTTACTTCTTCTAGGGTGGGCTCCTCCTCTTCTCTCATTGTAGACTGTTTCTCGGGCAGTACAGCTTCTGTGGGGTTTTCGTCATTCAGAAGCTGTTGGAAATACTCCTTCCATCTGCTTTTGATGTCCTGTGGACTGGTGAGCTGGTTGCTGCTGGAATCCCTTATGAAGGGTGCCTATTTTCTTTACCTTCCTGTCTTTGCCTTGCAACCTGATATAGTTTCTTTGCACCACTTAATAAGTCACTTTTCAGAAGTTGGTAGAGTGCCTCCGATCCCCTATTCTTTGCTATTGCAACTTCTTTCTTAGCCAACCAGTAGTCCTTCCTAGCCTCGTCAGTCTTTTCTATCTCCCACTTCTTCCTGTATGCCTTCTTTCTTTTGATGACTTCCTAGACTTGTGCATTCCACCACCAGCTTTCCTTATGTACCTTATTTCCATACCTGGCTCGGTCACATATCTTTTCTGTAGTCCTAACGCATGCTATTTTTAGGTGCTGCCATTCTTGTTCAGCTCCACCTAGTTCTTCCTCTTCTTGGGGAGCTAGAGCCCTGAGTAATTCCTTGAACTGTTGTACTTTCTCTCCAGTCAACTTCCAGATCTTCAACCTGGTCTTTGTTGACCTTAGAGCCTTCTCTGACCACTGCTTGCAGCTGATTATGGCAACTAGTGGTGTACACTGTGGGCCGACTGTTTCACTAGGGATGACTTTGCAATCATGGATTCTACCCCAGTGCCTTTTCTTTACTAGGGGGAAGTCTACCTGAGTTGCATATTGGCTTCTCTTGTATGTAATCTTGTGGCTCTCTCTCTTTCTGAACCATGTGTTGGCTACTATCAAGCCATTTGCCAGAGAGAAGTCTAGAATGGCTTCTCCTTTTTTCATATTGCCCCACCCATGTGGACCCAGGCAGTCCTCATATCCTGTTCTGTCTTTCCCAATATGTGTATTCAAATCACCCATTTTCATGTTGTCCTGCTTTATCTAGTAGGTCCTGTAACTGCTGTCTGAATGCACTCTTTTCCTCACTATCACAACCCTGCTGTGGAACACATGTTGAGATTATGAATACTGCCCTATCAATACACTGGAGTCTGACTGCCATGAATCTGTCATTAATTCTGATGATAACCCTCACTGCCTTCTTCAGCCTCTCTCTCATCACAATTCCTACACCATTTCTAGCCTATACCCCTCCAGAGTAGTAGAGTCTGGATCCCAAGCCAAGTGGCTTTCTTGCACTGCCCCTCCATGTCATCGCTTGGATACATAGGATGTCTAGCCTCCTCCATATCATCATGTCATCCACTTTCCATCTCCATCCTGTCAGTGAACCTACATTAAGCATAACAATTCTCAGTTCATGTTTGGCAGGTTGGTTGGTTTTTAAATCCGGCTTTCTCTCAACAGTGCTGTCCCAGGTAACCCAGGCTGGGCAACTAGACACCGGCTGGCCAGTAGCAGAAGTTAACACCTCCGTTTTTTTTTGGACAATATTGTTATTGTCTGGGATAGGCCCCCATAGGAGATCCAGGATTTTATGGAATTTATTAATTCCTCTACATCTTTTTTGAGGTTTACTCACACCATTCAGTTGGAAAGTACCAATTATTTCGATGTTACTATTTTTAAAGATTATCAGAATGAACAATGAGCTAGTAACATTTACAGAAAAACTACATACAGCAACAACCTATTACATTTTGAGAGCAACCACCCTCTCCATCAAAAAATAGGAATCATCGAAGGCCAGTATATTAGAGTGGCCAGAATGGTTTCCTCTCACAACCATTTCGTGGAAGAATGTGAGACACTGTGATACATGTTACTCAAGAGGGGGGTACTCCGAGGGCACAGTTGCCACGATTCAGGATAATATCACGGAGAAAAGAATGAAGGAAGATATAGTCCCTCTTATACACCCCACCTCCACTTTGGCCACAGGTGCATTTTCTAGGAGACAAGTGGATGGGCTTATTATGCAAAAAACCTTTGTTACAGAGTTTTGTAATGAGGCCCCTCAGATTAGGGGTATTGTGATCAAAAACTGGCAGATTTTTTTCTTTGTTTAAAGAATTTGGAGGCAAAAATAGGAAACCATCCAACTTTGGTCTTAAGAAGGGGCAAGACCATTAAAAATTATCTTGAGCACACATCTGTCCACTGTGAATATGGACGCAGCAACAAAAGGGCTGGCACCTATAAATGCATTTTTTGCAATTACTGTAATGACATACTGGAAGGTGATAACTTGGTGTTAAACCAAATAACAATTAGATACAGGAATTTTTGTAACTGCAACACTATGGGGGTGGTTTATGCTGCTGTATGTCAACTGTGTAAAAGTTTTTATGTAGGCAAGACAAAGAGGAAAATCAAAGAGCGTATATATGAACACAAAGCTGCTATTAGAAAACTGGATAGTAAAAATGCCCTTGCTAAACACATTACAGAGTACCCCACTCACAGTTTTTGATTTTTTGTTTTGGAACAAGTGTTACAAGACCTTAGAGGGAGACCATGGGAGGATAAATTGGAAGAAAGGGAACTGTGTTGGCAGTTTAGATTAAATGCTACCAACCCTCCTGGTCTCAATGAAGGGGTGTCTATAGCTTGTGTTTTAAAACTTAAATCTTATAATGTGTAGCCAGGGTGCTGTTCTGTGCATTGCAAAATACTGTATATATAAAACAACTTTTTTTGTTGGGTAAGGATTATTTTTATTTTCATTTTATATTTGAAAATTAATAGATAACATAATATTTTTTAAGTTTTAACTTGTAACATTGTTACTTTAAGGCATGCTTTTTCTACAAGTGAGTGCATTGATGATGCAAACTGTCGTGGTTATAGGGAGGGCTATTTAAACTTAGTGTTTGTGCTTTTGTAACAGATTCTGATGAAGTATTTTTATACGAAAGTGCTCAATTTTGTTCAGTTTGCTATGTTTTATTAAACTACTGGAAGTAGGGTTGCCACCTTTCATCGTAGCTCAAACCAGAGTAAAGCCAAACCCCTCGCATCACCAGTAACCTCGCCCATCCCACCCCCTCTCCCGCCCACATCCTGCCTGTTTTGTGATGTCACGACGACATCACCTGGCAGGAAACGCCCTCTTTTTCCATTCCTGCTGCCTGCTTTAGGCTGATTTACTATGCTTTTCTGTAAAAAAAAGCATAGTAAATCAGCCGATTTACAAACTGTGATAGTCTGTTTCCTTTTTGAAACAGAATACCAGAGTCTGTACAGTGTTTTCCGGACTACTGGAGAATCAGTTTGATTTCCGGATAATCCGGAAAAAAACGGAGGGGTGGCAACCCTAACTGGAAGCTCTTATTGGCCTGCATTTATCATTCCTGGACTATCTTGCTGGTGGTGGAATTTTGCTGGATTTGGTCTTTGTTATTTTGGCATTCCTTATTTTTCTGCTCAAGGGTTATAAAGCAGACATGCACAACTATGATTATATAGTGCACTACTTATGTTGGCCAAACACTACTTAATGCAGCAGAGTACAGATAAATAGTAGTTTATTTACCTAATTCAACTATCAAACAACCCTAATTATTTGACTCTACCTCCCCCAATGTACTGAGCACACAGCATGTCTGATAATTGCTGTTGGGAAAATTAACATAAACTCACTACCAAAAGAACGTCTACAGCTGAATTTCACTTCCAGTTGCAAAAGTACAAAAGAAGCAACACCTTCAGTTAAAATCTAAGTAAAGCAGTTTCGAATAATCAAAGTAAACTTAATTGTCTTCCCTCACTTCTGCATCGGTGTGTTCTGTACTGTAGTGTTGAACCTGCTGGAAGGACACCCCCACCCACAGGCCTTCTACTGCTGAAGGTGAAGCTAAATTAACACTTTAATATATTTTATCAATGTAAAATTTCCCTGGATAGGCAATAAAACCTCATAACAATAAATTTAAATGCTGTGATTCACGTTAAGCATTTAGAGTTCAAAGACCATGTTTTTGTATCCATAAACATTCTACCTTCATACCTCTCACCCTCTCAGTGCAAAAAATCTGGACAAAGCCAGAAATGATGGGGGGGGGGCAAAAATAGGGACATATTTTAAATATTGCTCCTATACACTTAGAAAGTTGCTAGAATAATATGTTTGCATTATGTATTTTCTGAATGATATGAAGTCTGAAACTCAAATGTCTGTCATTATTTGGGGACTTTAATCTTCAATGATTTGCCAGAAAGCCACAAATTTTATAGGGAACAGATCACAAAATAGAAGGCAAAAATCTGGGCATTCTGCACATATCTGAACAGTTGAGAGATATGTCTGCCGCACTGTTTTTGGTGGTAAAGCATCTGTAGGAGGGAATAACTGCATTCTATTGAATAAACTGATTGCCCCTCCCCTCCCCTCATCTCATCTAATCTCAGTGTTTTTTTCAGCTACTATAGCCTCATTGCAAACCAAAGTTACTGTCATACTGCCTAATGCAGTTAACTTAGGTGTATGTTAACAGCAATATTCCAGCTTGTGTTACTGTCTTTAAAATTGTCGGGACTTATCTTACCTCCTTGTCTTGTTGCAGTTTTACAGATTGTCTTCCTGGTTCTTACTTGACCATGGGCTAACCCACTATGCTCGGGATTCAATCCGCTCCCCTACCCTATCTCTAAGTTCCTTCCCATCCCAATATATCTACACTTGTAACTCATTTAATCTGCTGCCTCTACTCATCTTCCTATCCTGTACCTAACTACATGATCTAATCACAAACTTTTCTTGCTATACCATCTCCACCCACTTATTTATTTATTATTTATTTATTTCAGTTTGATTACCGGGGAAGTCCACTGGGCTAATGGGCCCATTTTCAGTGGAGGCCCGGGGAGAAAAGCTCCAAAACAAACAAACAAATCAATACATTTATATATACAGATTACAAAAATAATTTCAAAGTACATGCTAATCCATGTTCAAATTCTGAATTACAATGATAATTCCTGTAAACAAGTAAAGTCAAAGTCACTCTAAGAAACAAGTATCAGGTGGTTGTAACAGAAGAAACACAATTCCACTTTTGTTTTGAGAGAAAGGCAATACTTGTGATAATACTGTTTTTTTTTTTTTTTTTTTTTTTTTTTTTTTAGAAAGAACAGGTGCAGAATAGAAGGAGGTTAGGCTGGGGCAAATGGAGTAGAAAGTTTAGGTATTAAAGGCAGAGGAGTGCAGTTGCAAATTCTGTTATGAAAGAGGTAGGAATGACGCAGAGTTTTGAAATTGTTTAGGTTGGTACTGGTCCTAAGTGACAAGGGCAGGGCATTCCATTTCTTAGCAAGTGTAAAGGATAAGAGAAGCTGGCCAGCAGGGCGTTGTTGTTTTTGAACTGTGATCAGGTTGTGTTGTGAAGATCTAAGTGGTCGAGAGGGGGTATAAGGGAGCAGGAGATTTGTAAGGGCTGGGCAGTTTGAAGTGTATAGTAGTAGCTTGAAGGCTGTGGTGAGTTGGAGGAGGTTAAGTTGATTAGGAAGTTCGAGCCAGTTTAGGGTGAGAAGGGAGGAGCAGTGATGGGAAGAGGATTTTGCATTAGTGGCAAATCTGGCGATTTTGTTGTAGCATAGCTCAAGTTTGGATGTAAGAGAGGATGAGAGATTAGTTAGCAGGGGGGCACCGTATAGGAGGGAGGGAAGGAAGGTAGAAGCAAGGGTTAGTCTAGAGTGAGGAGAGAGGAAGTGGTTGTTTCTATACAATAGACCTAGTTTTATGGGAGTTTTTTTAATATTCAGTTGGATATGTGTATTAAATTTTAGTTGATCGTTGATAGTGACACCAAGAAGTTTGGAGGGGGATACAATTTCGATAGAGGAGTTATTAAGGCTAGTGATTAGGAATGATCGTTTGTCGAGAGAGGAAGATTTAGAGGGAGAGAAAAGGAGTATCTTAGTTTTGTTGGCATTTAGGGAGAGGTGGTTTTGTAGCATCCACTTTTCAGTGGTAGAGAAGGCACTTTGGGTTAGGGCTTGGAGGTCTGTTAGGTTAGAGGCAGAGCAGATTAACGTTGAATCATCAGCGTATTGAACGATTTTAGTGTTGGGGATGGCCTTGTAGAAGTAATTTATGAAGATATTAAATAGTAGTGGACCGAGTATGGAACCTTGAGGTACTCCGGTAGGAGTAGGAAGAAAAGAGGAGGTAGCTTGGCCCCATTTCACTGCTTGAGATCTGTTAGAGAGGTAGCTGGAAAACCAGGAAAGGGATTGTGAGGAAAGGTTGAGATTTGATAAGTGGTTTAGGAGGTGTGTATGTGAGATGGTATCAAAAGCTTTGGATAAATCTAGAAGGACAGTGGATACTATATTACCAGCGTCACGGGCAGAGTTAACTGAGTGTAGGAAGGAGAGAAGGGCAGTGTTAGTACTATGTCCAGGGCGGAAGCCGTGTTGGGTAGGAGAGAGAAGCTGGTGCTTGGTGAGGAAAGGCAGGAGTTGTAGGTGGATACATTTTTCTAGGATTTTAGATATAGGGGAGATAATGGCAATAGGGCGGAAGTTTGTGACTGAACAGTTTTTGCCACCTTTGAGGAGAGGTAGAATGTATGCAGAACGCCAAAGTTTAGGTACGTAAGATTCAAGTAAAGACCTGTTGATTAGGATGCTGATGGGAAGAGCAACAGCGTCGTGGGCAATTTTTAGGAAGGCAGATGGGATGTTATCTGGGGCATTAGAGCGGGGCTTTAATTTAAGAAGGAGTTTTTTTATTTGGTTGATAGATACAGGTTTTAGTCTGAAAGAGGGTGGTCGAGAACTGTTTGAGGAAGATTGAGTAGAGGCAGGAGATATATGATTGTTGGGAAAAGTTTTAGTTAGCTCGGCAATGGAGGAGGTGAAGAAGGAGTTAAATAGAGAGGCTATTTCAAGGTTGGTTTTGTTGGTATCTGGACAGGGGTTGTTTTTAGTACCAGGTCTGAGGAGAGAGTTGATGGAATTCCAGAATTGTTTGGGGTTTCTAGCATGGTTTTCTTGAAGTTGAATGTAATAAGATTTTTTGTCTTTAATGATTTGTTTCTTGCAAAGGTTTCTTAGCTGCTTGTATTTAAGGAGTGATTCAGGTTGTTTATGTTTATTGTAGGTTTTCCAGGTTTTATCTCTAAGGAGCATTAACTTTTTAGTATCTTTGGTGAGCCAGGGGGAGGTTTTAGCTTTAAGTCTTATAGTTCTGGTAGGGGCTAGGGAGTTAAGGACTGTTAAAAATGTAGAATTGAAATGGAGGATGGCTTTGTCTTGTGGTAGAAGTTTTAAAGGGTTCCAATTGATTTGTTTAAGTGAGTCAGAGAAGGAAGTGGGGTTGAAGTTTGAGAGGTTTCGAGTGTGAGTGTAGAGGTGGGAGTGGGAGGGGGGAGTAGCTCGTATGGCAAATGCAGGTAGGTGGTCCCCTAGAGGGTCTGAAGAGGTGTCAGATTTTATGACTTTGTTTGTATGAGATACGAGAATCCAATCGAGTATGGAGCCTGGAGGATTGGCTTTGTTAGGTCTGGTAATGGAGTTAATGAGTTGGGTGAAATTAAATAGGTTGATGGTGATTGAGGGATTTGGGTTTGAGATTTTGTTCCAGTCTATATTTACATCACCTAAAATAAAGGTTTCAATACTAATATTAGAGGAAGTCCAGGATAGGATGTCCTCCAGAGTATTAGTATTGTTGCTCATGGAATGTAAAGACAGATGATGCAGATACTTTTATGGTCATTCATTTTTAGTATGCCGATTACAAGTTCAGTGTTATTGAATGATGGGATAGGGTTTGGGTAGGGAGTAATGGACAGGAGGCTGGAGTAGATTATAGCAACGCCTCCACCTCTTTTATTAGGTCGGTCGGATCGTAGAGAATGGAATCCTGGGGGTAGGAATTCTGAGTCATGAATGTGAGGTTTTAGCCAGGTTTCAGTGATGGCTGCTATATCAGGTGAGTTATGATAGAGCCAAGCATGGAAGTGGGATAGTTTATTTTTTAGGCTTTGGGCATTGATGGTAAGGAATTTGAGTTGTTTGCTAGAGCATTTTTTGTGGTGATTAGGGGAGATTGTGGGCTGAAAGATGGGGTCTGGGTTGGGGTGGATGTCTCCTGCTAAGTGAATGGATATGGGAAGAGTAGGGTTCTGAATAGTTTTATAATTGGAATGAGGTGGGTGGTGGAGATGTGGTTTGTATTTAAACCTGTTTGAGGTTGGAAAAAGCTTAGTTTTTCTGAAGAGTAATGGGTAGGAAGGAATTAAAGAAGCAGATATGTTGTGGTAGTGAGAGATAGGGCGATGTTGGGGAATAAATGGGGGAGGAATTAAGTGAATATGAGTATAGCAAGAGATGTGGTATAGGGGAATGAGTAGGAAAAGGAAGCAAAATGGTAGAATGAGTTTGGGAGGAAGGGGTAGCATGATGGAGTAGATAGAAAGGTAAGTAGAGGTATCTGGGAGGTTGAACAACAAATTAGGGGGTGTGGTTTTGGATAGGAAGGGGAGGGCTTAGGAGTTTGGATTGGTTGAAGGAAAAAGGGGTGGGAGAGATGGGGCAGAATAAAGCTAGATGTACTGGGGGCGGGTGGGAATTGGGGGGCAGGGCAGGGGAGCGGAGTGAGCCCGCAGGGCGAACAGAGCGGGTAGAGCCAGGAATGCAGGATGAGAGCAGAAAACCTATCAGAGGACTGATTGAGAAGTATGGCAGGTAAGTACAGGGGACGGGATAAGCAGAGAGGGGAGAGCTGCAATGTATAAAAAGAAGTATAGGGGCACCCAAAAAAGGGAAGGTAAAGCTTTTAAGGTATATTGGAGAAAAGGGAACAACAAAATGTAAGAAGTAGAGGATAGTGGAGGGAGGGAGCCACCTTGTGGTCAGGTGCTATAGTGCACCCGTATATCCCCTAAGGCAGATCCCAAAACAGGGCTAGGTCGAAGAAAGAAAGGGAACAGAGGGGAAATGAGAAAAGAAAACTAGTAAGTAAGTAGGCTGCTGGATTTCCTGGTAGGGGAGCTTACTGAACACCTAGTCGGCTTTTAAGTATCTATAGCAACACAGGGGTTTAGTAGCAGAAGTACATACTTTCCTAACACCTTCTAGAGAAAGGCTTATTTTCTAGTCCCAATACAAGGGTTGAAGCCTTGGAGTTTAGTATGCTGTAGTTTGGGTGTAGGCTATCCAGCCAGGAATAGATGCAGGGGGTATTGCAGGGTGGAAAAAACTGTAGAAGGGGGAGAGAAAGCAGAGAAGAAATAACACTTAGTAAGCAGTACAGTAGCTCATTGGCACACAGTAACAAACATGTTTTAGCAGGAATTAAAACACACAGTTGGTTTTGGCAACAAGCTAGGCAGCAGCTGTCATAAAAAAGGCAAGCAACACAGTCTATGTTATTAATATAAATTACGAATGAAATATATAGTGCAGAGTAGGCTTAACACAAAAACTATGTCAGTACTAAATAATCTAAAGGGTGGGTTTCATAGCCTATAAAACACTTCTGCTCTAAATTCCTTCTTAAATTTCACTCTGCTCCCCTCCCTATCAAAACCTACCTATTCTCCACACTATCACTGCTCATTACCTCACCATACTGCAAGATTGTTACACTAACCATGCTGCTTCCTCCAGTCATAACATTCCCACCAGTAGTAATAATAAATAAGCACACCTCAACCATTAGTTCATCCTCACCTAGGAACCATCTTCCTGCTAGCCACTCAAAAATCTCTTCAAGCTTATTTTCCATAACTCCATTACACTGTTATAACCCCAAAATACTAAAAATGTCAGTCCCAATATCAAGGTAATACTTCTACCCATCTCTGCTAAAATGCCATAATAAACAAGACATCACTCTCCACAATACAACAATATAGTGACATCCACCCCAACCCAGGTCCCAATCAAATCCCACACTAAAGAATACATCATAAATGTTTAAAAATAGTCATGTTAAACATTTAGAAGCACATACAACAAAAGCACAGATTTTCATGCTTAGATGACCCAACACAAACCAGACATCCTAGCCACAACAGAAACGTGTCTAAAGCCTGAAATAAAAGATGCTGAAATACTACCCCCTATATAAAATATCAGGCTCAACAGAACACATAAAAAAGCAGATGTGATAGCTATAATCTTCCCAAATATGCTCTCAGTAAATATCTATAGAGGCACAATCTCAAATTGGAAAAGCAGACTCCGCTGAAAACGGACACCAGCTGTCCAATTGGACCATCCTGGTAAATAAATGTTAAATAATAAATAATAATAATTCCTACATTTTAATAGAGCCAAAAGCATATGCACTGCTGTGCTATATATACCACCTAGGACAGAACATTCTAGTACTTGGAAACATACTATCCTGGTTAACAGATGCAATCACAAATGAAATTATCCTCCTAGGTAATATAAATATTGACTGGCATTCTATCTCCAAATTCAGCAATTGACATTACAAACCTTTTTAGATTCACTCAACTTATTAATACACCACCAAGATGTGACACAAATAACTTCCAACAATCTATTCTGGATTGGATTCTGGTTACCAGCCCATCTAATTTTACCTCCACAGGTACCCTCCCTGATACACTAAGTGACCATCTGCCAGCTTATACCCACAGGAGCATTACACAACTAAAAAAGGAACAAACTCAAAACTACCCATAATCTCTCCAGTCTTTCACTGAAAGCAGTTAACTGGTCCATCATAAAAGACTCCCCTTAAATGATGCAGTTGAATACTTCAATGCAGCATTTCTAAATATTCTTAACACCTTAGCCCCACAGTGTACAAAAGCAACTAACAGCAGCCATGCTCATCAACCAATGCAAACTCCCTATGAAAGACAGAGACAAAAGCATGGATTAACTGGCAAAAGAATAAAAATGACAAACTGCTAACTATTCAGACAGCTACAAAACCAAGTCAAGAAACAAGTAAATAGAGAAGTCTTATTCTATTCACCTACAAGATAGCCATAAAAACAATCCAAAAAAAAAATCTGGTCCTCCATAGCCTCTCTCAACAACCCAGATATGAAAAAGGATCCAAGGCCACACCCAGACACCCCCCCTCTTCTAATGGCTACAGATTTCAGTACATACTTCATAGAATGCATAACCAACTTAACCTCAAACCTAAGTAATACACCCCTTCCACACAGCTAATTTATCCTACCTTAGAACCTAGCACATTTTCTTCACAAAACTCACCTAACTTCAACCTCTCCAAAACACATACAGACAACTCCACCCACTTTACATTTCAGTTTCTATAACTCTCATAAAAAGGCTTTGACATAAACTAAAACCTTGTTCCTCCTGAGCTGACAACCTTCCCCCAGAATACCTAAATCTAGCTGTAGATGCTACAGCATACCCAATCAGCATTTTGTAAACCATCTTTGTTAAATTATCACTTACGGCTTGGGCACTCATACATTTATATAAAAGAAAACAAACCATATCAACATAATCTTAGTTGCAAGCATTATACATCACAAACCATACTGACAATTTTAGTTGCAAATATTATACTTCATTTATAATCTACCCAATCATTCTCAAACATTACATAGCTCATTCAAACCCTGCTTTCGTTTAAACCTCATTTCGCTTCTGCATGTATTGTTCCCACAATTCCCATTTTTTTCTATGTAATTTGCTCCTACCCTTTTCTAAAGATCCCAGTTCCAGTTGTTTTATCTCTTGTTACTATATTCACTACTTCTAATAAAGTTGGTTTAGACTTTTCCATTTTCTAGTAATTGCTTTTTTGGCAGCCACCAAAATTAGACTCTGCTAGGCCTTACTATGTCTAGACAACTCCAATTACCTCTTTCTTCCCCATCACACCTCCAACATTTTCTGTCTACCTGAGGAAAAATTCTTTGGAATCTACTTGGGGTATGAAGATACCTATGTAAACACTTCTAAGCAAATATCCTAAATCTTCTAGACGTTGTTGCATATATAGGAGACACATATATCTCCCCATTGTTCTTTGTGAAATGCTTATCAAATCTCTCTTCACAATCCTTTCTAACCTCCTCTGATTGATTCTTATCGTTGTCATGCAATACTTTAAATGCCCTACTAATTATTCCTTTTTTAACCACAGCTTCTGTTCTATATTCTACAAAAGCTCTACCAGTGCTCTGATATCAATCCTGGACATGGAAGGCAATCTCTAACCTGTAGTCCAAATAAATTCTTCACCTCTTCCCATTCTATTACCTTTCTCTCTCTAATTATTTGCTCACACTGTGTAGCTCTGAAATACCCCTTTGAATTGGGTAATTTCAAACTGCCTTGTTCTATTGGAAGAATCAGCTTATCCCATTTGACTCTTCTCCTCCCAGATAAAATCCTTCATCTCATCATTAATTGCTATCCACAACTTTTTCTCTGGTTGATAAAAATATGCCTGACCTATGTATAAAACTAAAGGGACTAAAAGCATTTTAACTGCTTGCATCTTGTTAACCATATCCATATAATAGATCTTCCATTTTCTCAGTTTTTTGTATTATCTTTTGTTTAGTCTCTTGAGACATATTCGTAGTTGCCACACCAGAATCCTTTTTAATTTATACTCTTAAGTACTTCATTTTATCAGGTACCCATACATTTGGGTATTGCTGAACTAATTTGTGTGTGGGTACATAATCTATAGCCATTGCCTTTGTTTTAGCTTCATTAATTTTGTATCCTGAAAAGATTTGAAACCATCTCAAAATGTTCCATAACACTTAAATGACCTTTTCTGGTTTTATCAGACATAAAATATCATCTGCAAACAGAGCCAGCTTCTTGACTACCTTATTAATTATATCCTTGAATTTCTGAGTCCCTTATTTTCTTTGCCACAGATTCTAAATAAAATGCAAATAAAGGGGAAAGAGGACACCCCTGCCTGGTTCCTCTGCTAAGAAAATAAGTTATGTACTCACCATAACATTCCATCTGAGTTGTTGCTTTTCATTTGTCTTCAGCCTGAGGGACTCTGATCCAGCAAGGATCCAACTCAGCCATATACACCAGCATCGGATCCAAAGTCCAAGCTCCTCCCCTACCTATAATGCCCCTTCTCTCCCGCCTCCCTGCAGATCAAGTTTATTGCAGAAACAGCACCAACCCAAGAGGCTAACAGACCTATACTACCTAATATAACTCATAATAGTCCACCTACAGAAAGCTGATTAGGACAAGAGGGTCCATAATACTTCGGTCCAGTCTGCTACGCAGCCCAAAAAAGACAGGGAGAAGAAGGGAGGGACGGTCAAAGACAAATGAAGAGCAACAACTCCGATGGAACGTTAACGTGGGATATAACTTATCTGAAGTTCTTGTTTTTATTTGATCTTCAACCTGAGGAACAGAGTCCCTAGCTACCAATAAAACCTGGGAGGTCCTCATGGAAGGATATTCCAGAGCACAGCTAAGACAAACGATGCTCTGTTCCTGGAAAGAAGATCCAATTTATAATGAGAAATAAAAGTGTGTGACAAGGCCCAGGTCGCAGCAGAACAAATATCATCAAGAGAAACTCTGGACCAAAAGGCTGCAGAAGTGGAGAATGACCTGGTAGAATGCACCTGAGCATGTCATGGTGGAGACAGACCTTTGGCTCGATAGGCCAAGGAAATGCACTCTGAAATCCAATGAGCAATGGTCACCTTAGACAGGCTTCCCCAAAAAAAGGTTTGGAAAAGGAGACAAAAAGCTGCTCTGATTTATGCAAACTTTTGCTTCTATGCAAATAGAAACACAGCTGCCTGTACATGTCTAGTAGGTGAAGTCTGTACTCTCCTTTATTTTGGAAATTTGGGAACAAAACTGGGAAATTAAAGACCTGGTTAATATTAGATTCTTTATGGAAAACTAGTTAAGGAGGCTTAATAGATAGTGCTTGAAGTTTAGAAACCCTCTTGGCTGAGGTAATTGTCAGTTTTTTTCATGACAGAACTGCAAATCTACTAAGGCAGCTGACTTGAAAGGGGGGGACCAAAGCCTGCAGAGCAAAGGTAAGATCCCAAGGGGGTATGGGGTCCTTAACTGGAGGCTGAAGGAGAAAGGTACCTTAATGAAAGGCCTTACAAAGTTTAGGTGAAGCTAAGGAGGCTAAATTTCTGCTCACATGGAAGTTACAAAATCACCACCAATTGAACCTTAACTGTAGAGAAACTAGCTCCATGATTTAAAATATCTGCCAAAAAATCCAAAATGGCAGATACTGGAGCTGTGAAGGGATCCAGATCATGCTGAGAAATCCAGATTGAAAAATGGTTCCATTTGCTAGAGTTGATCTTCCTAGCAGAAATCTTGTGAGCCACAATCAGGACCTTCTTAATGTTAGAAGAAATCCCAGGAGTCCTGGCTTTCATTGAAATTGGAACAGCCATGAGCTTTAAGCTGACTAGATCTGGGTGAGGAGCCCCTGATGGGTGTGAAATCAGATCTGGAACAGGATCCAGAGTCCAGGCTGGACACATTATATGAGACCACAGAGTGGGGAACCAAACTTGACAAGGCTAGAAAGGGTCAATGAGGATAACTGAACTCCCCAGCTGTCAAGCTTTCTCAATGAACTTGGGAATGAGGAGAAGTGGAGGATATGCATAAAGTAGACTGGAGGGCCAAGCATGGACTAAAGCATCTCTGGGGGACTCGCCTGGAGGGGGGATCTGAGTGAAATACTTGCTGCACTTCATGTTGGAAGGAGAGGTGAAGAGATTGCGGCAAGGCCGACCCCACTTTAAAAAGATCTTCTCTGCTACTGACGGATTCTGAGGCCATTTGTAAGGCATAAGAATAGATCGTCTGAGCCTGTCCGCTAGGATGCTGGCTTTCCCTAGAATCTGCATTGCCACCAGAAAACATCTGGTGGAGATTGCCCACTCCCACAATCTCACGGCCTCACAGCATTGGGGATAGGACTTGGTTCCCAGTTTGTTGATATACCAGACCACTGACATATTGTCCGTCTGTATGGCAATAGTCCCTGCAGGAAGAGAGGCACAGAGAGCTTTCAACACCAAAAGCACCACCCTCATTCTCCAGGACATTGATATGCAGATTGGCCTCCAGAGGAGACCACGTGCCTTGGACCATCCTTCCCATGTAATGCCCCCCTCACCCAAGCAGCGAGGCATCCGTGTTCACCGTGGTTGTGGGACAGAGAAGAATAAACTGTCGATCCAGAAGGTCCTGGGACTGGAGCCACCAAAGAAGGGAATCCCTGCAAACATGAGACAGTTGAACAGGATGGGACAGAGGAAGGTCTAGCAGGGACCATTGAACTGCTAAAGGACACTGCAGGACCCTCATGTGAAGGCGTGCATTTGGGACAAGGGCGATTGTGGTCACCATGAACCTCAACAACTGAAGACCTAAGCCCGCCATGGGGAATTGGGCTAAAAGAATGTCCTGTACATGATGGCAGAGTGAAGACAGTCTGTCTGGAGGCAGGAAAATCATACGACATCCCAGCTCAGTAAGTCATAAGGGACTTACTGAGAGGGTTATTTAAACTGTTTTGTGTGAATGAAGTACTTGTATCTGATGCAGTTCGACTATTTGCTGTGGAAACAAGTGCTTTATAATAAATTAATTTGTTGTTCCAGGCATGGTGCCTTATTCTTTGGGATTTTGCAGTTTGCTTTCTTGTGTTTCGTTGGAGGCAGGAAAACTTTGCTTTGAATAGTGTCTAGACGGGCCCCTATAAAATCCAACATGTGAACTGGTGCCAGTTGGGACTTGGTGAGATTCATGGTAATAACCAGGGACAGGGCTAGATGAAGAATATAATCCCTGGTCTGTATTAGCCAATGCCTGGAGAGAGCAGAGAGGAGCCAATCGTCCAGATAGGGGAAGACCTAAAATCCCTGCAGGTGCAGGTGAGCTACCACTACCACCTTCACTTTGGTAAACACCCGGGGGACAGTACTCTGAACTGAAAATGATTGGCTCCCAACTGGAAATGGAGAAACCTCTGGGACAGCCTGTCTATCTTGATGTGGTAGTATACATCCTGGATATCTACTCAGCACATCCAGTCATTCATCTACAGGAAGGGCTGAATGGACTAAAGGGTGACCATCTGAAACTTTGTCTTGGCAACAGGCAGGTTTGAAGGTTGGCAGATCCAGAATGGCTTGTAAGTCCTCCATTTTCTTTGGCACCACAAAGAACCTGGAATAAATGCCTGATCCAGACTGGTCTGGAGGGATGGGGTGGATGACTCATTTTGTGAGCAGCCTGGCAATTTCTGTGGTTGCCTCCTCCCGCTGACCAGGTGGAACATCTCAGAGGTGTCTGGGTGGAGTGGGGGGATGAAGAGAGGATAGAGTAACCTCTGGATATGATCTGCAGAACCCAACGATCATTTGTAATGGGCTCCCAAGGCTGTTGGGTGCACAGATAGGCACCCCGACTGCCTCCAGAGATGAGCAGTCATTCAATCCCTCAGGATCACTGAAAGGGTCTGTCCAGGAAGGTATCCTGAGACCCATGGTTCTTCAGACCCCCCCTCTGCCACAAGGTCGGTGCTTGTTATATGTCCCTCTGTCCATCAGGGAAGACATATCCTGAGCATCTTGGGATGAACCCTGAGACTTCCAGAACCACATCTTCTTGAACCCCATGCTGATTCCTTGAAAAGGATCTTTGTGGAGTGGAGAAGTTGATCCCTATGGCAGACAAGGGCTTCCACTCCTTCTTGCTCTGGGTTAACGTATCATGAACCATTTTTCAAAACAAGGTGGAACCGAAGGGACCATTTGTGAAAGATGCCTTGAAGGGCTCCGAAAAACTCAAAGGCGAAACCAGGCATGGTGTCTATTGGCCATGCCTGTCCCCGCAGCCCTAGAGGCACCCTTGGTAGCATGTGAGAGAAGCCTCATAGACATATTCGAAACAGAAGTGAGGGTGGCCATGCAGGAGAAGAGCTTCTTCTCCTCTGCCAACATGGACCCCAGGGCAAACTCAGTGACCTCCTTGACCAGGTCCCTCTGCAGTTTGATGACATATGCCAGGTAATTCAGTGCATGTAAGGCAGAAGTGGCTGATGCTTAGTCCTGCTCCGCAAAACGATCCATCGTCCGAGACCCCCTGTCTGGAGGGTGGAACGAGGAGATCTCCTGTGCCAGCTCCTTCTTGGTGGCCACCACAACCACCATGGCATCGACTGGGGACCCTTTGGACCAGTTAGGCTTGTCGGATGGGGCGTTTAGGACCTTATCCAGGCACCTGGGGATAAGCTCAATTAGGTCCACTTCCATGGCCTAGAGGAAATAAGATCCACTAACGGGTCTACAGAGGGGGACGCCCAGGAGGTAGAAGGGCCTGTGCCAAATGCATCCAGGAACACCAACACATCAGGATTGGGCTTGAGGGTAGACTACCCACCACACTGACGCAGGATCTCCATGATGTCCCAAAAGGAGACATCTTCCAGGGTGGTCTGGGGGAGCCCTCCCCTTCCTCCAAGTCGGTATCATCGGTGAGAGACTCTGGTGTGAAATCTAAATGCCTCCTCTTGCATGTATGCTTCCAAGGGGGCTCCTTGGGGGGAGGCTCCAGGAAGGATTTAGAGGCTTTGGGGAGTTTCAGGATCAGAACCTCCTGGGGTGAACTGGCACCAGGCTGTCCCTGAGGGGGCAGGATGGAAGACTTCAGCCCAGAAAAAGAGGGAGCCAGGGTGGAATCTGAGGATGAGAGTGTCAAGGGTCTTTTTGGAGCTGAGAGGACCCTCTCCACCACCTTGAATGCCAAAGACAGAATGGTTGGGGCCACAGCCAGAGACAAGCCTCCTGGCACAGAGGCCCCAAGGGGAAGGAATGACCCTGAAAACCTTGATGTTAATGCCATCCCTTCAGATTTGATACCGAGGCTATAGCTTTGAGAGTTGGTCTGCTTCAAGACCGTCAGAGCCAAACCACTCAAGACAACCAGGGATCATCAACACCAATCCCTCTACACCCGGGAACCTCAGACCCAAGGACTACTAAACCAAAGGCCAGATCGGAGAAGGAGAAAAGCAGACTGTGTGCTCCCAGTCCCAGCAGGAGATGGAGCAGGCAATACTCACAGCTGAATCTGGGCCTGAAGGAAACATCATCCTGTCCACCTCTGCTTCGGACAGACTCCGAGGGGCCTGGACTGAAGAGACTACAGACACCAGCCTAGAATGGCTCCAAGGAGAGGTGGTGGTGGTGGCCAAGCCCAAGAGGTCTCTGGCTCTGGGGAGAAGCACAGAGACCAGAGCCAAAGGGAACTTTAACTCTGATCTGGGCGGGACTTGGATGGGGCCTTGGCTGAGGAAGACCACTCAGGAGACCTCTTCCTAGACTGATCCCACTCTTTGGAGTGCACTTTCTCTCCATCCCTAGGCTTCTTAGAGGGGAGGTTGAGTCCAAGAAGCCATGGTGGAGGAAGAAGAAAAAGCCTCAGTGGGAGTTGGGAGAAGGCCCTTTAAAATAAGCTTGTGCCTCCTGTTGATCAAAGTGCGGGGTTATAAAGCTTATCCAAATCGAGCAGGAGGAATCTAGATGGGCGACTCCCAAACAGACAATGCACAGTGTGGGCATCAGAGGGAGGTAGCTTATGTCCACACTCTGCACATTTCCTAAAGCCTGGCTTAGGAGTATCAGCCATGGCAGGAAGACTAAGTGCACGTGTGCACACACACACACACACACACACACACACACACACTATAGATTTTTTTTTTTTTTTGGATAGAGACCGATGCCAGAACATGAGAAGAGAATGTAGGGGATAGAAAGATACAAACTAGTGAAAATGGAAGAGAAGAAACACAAAAGAAAACCACTTACAACTCTGGAGCTTAGAGCAATGGAAAACCTATGCTGTTTGAATCAAGCAGCAAATGAGATCTGGGGGAGGAGGGAGAGACGGGCATTATGGATAGGGAAGGAGCTTGGACTTTGGATCTGATGCTGAAGTATACAGGGGAGTCGGATTCTAGTCCCTCGGATTGAAGATCAAATGAAAATGACAACTTCGGATCAGAAGTTATCAGAGAGGAACCTGCCCTCTAACTTTCACCTCCAATTCCTCATATATCCTCCTAATCAACCTTATAATTTTATCAGGGAATGCAAATGCTTTCATTATTGCCCTGCTCATAAAGTCCCAGCTTACTCTGCCAAATCTTCTCTCTGCATCAAGACCCACCAACAGTTTTATGTTCTTACATTCTGCATCCTTCTGGATCATCAATGTTCTGTTAAGGTTGTGAAATGATTGCCTCGCCTCCATAAAACCTCACTGATCCATATCTATCAATTTTGTCATCTTTGCCATTCTTTCAGTCATTATACACAAACATTTTATAATAATGGTTTAGGATTGAAAGGGGCCTGTATGAAGCTAGATCTGATGGGTCTAGCTTCCAAACTTCCACAGGAATACCAGTTATTCCTGGGGATTTTCCTGTGGATTGGTTATACATCAACATTTTTATCTCATATCCTCCTATCTTAACTTTAATAATTGAGGCTCCTCTACCTCTGCCTTTGGCATATGTAATTCTTCCATAAACATTTCCATTTGTACCTTTCCTTGATTTCCATATTTCTCTGCTTTATACATACTTTCATAAAATTTCAAAAATATTTCTAGTACTGCTACAGGATCTCTTGTTATCTTTGTTGTTATAGGCTCCCTAAGCTTGGTGACAACCCTTTCTTTCTGTTGCCTGATAGGTGGAAAAGCTGCAGTGTCTCATTTTTAAGTATCCTGTATTTTTATTTTAGTTATTATTGGCACATGATCTGAAATTGTTATTGGATGCATATCAAAACTTTCAATTAAAGGCACACGTTCCTGTGAAAGTTCTGTTTAACCTAGCCCAGTTTTTCTATCTTGGGAATATGTAAATTCACTCTGAACTCCTACTACTGAATTCACATCTAACATGCGGAATATCTTGAAAAATTTCTTAAAAAATATACCCTTCTCTGTTAAATTTTTCTTTCTTGGCCCCCAACACATCTTCACTGCTGCAAATCAAATTCCATTCTCCACCTATAAGTAATGTTCCTTGCTGAAAGCTGATCATTTTTCCCAGAATTTTCTCAAGCTCCTTTACAGCAGTTTTAGATGGAATATAAATGCATGCCAGTGTAATTCTACTCCCTTTCCAGTAGCCCCTTAGTACTACAAATCTACCATTACCTTTCTTATCCTCTTCTATCACTATTGGAGCTCCTCTTGCAATTAATACAGGTACCTCTCTTTTCCTTTATTCAAGGTATTCCACTGAATAACTATTCTGAAAACCTTTCTTTATCAAATTCACATGTTCTCTTTTAGCATAGCTATTTGCACTCTACATTTTTAATATATTCACTATTCTTTCTTTTTGTATTTATCTGTGAGACCATGGACATTTAAAGACAATACAGAAAGCCTCAATGTGTTAAAAAGTTATTATTCCCAAGTTTATGTGAACAGCTTTTTTGTTAAGTGTCTAGTTCCAGCTTGTGTGTCACAAAGTACAGCTGTGTACCTACCATAAATGTAGATGTTCGAGTGTATTCACTGTTGCAGTCATTACTCTTGGGTTATCCTGCTAGCAGGCTACCTGCAGTCGGCCTGAATTCCAAAGTCCTGGTTCGGCGTCGGTTGCTGTCGCCTCTTCCCTGATGTCAGTGCGCCAGGGGTATAAACGATGCAGCCGACGCCATTTTCTTCAGTTTTTCTTGCCCCAGATGTCAGGTGCCCCCAAAAGGGTAGGCTAAATAAATTATGCCAATAAACATACATGCACTAAAGTAACATTTCCTTCATCTGCAAGCAAATACACCACATAGGTTGTATAGAATAGAGAAGTACAGATAAGCCCCAGCAAAAGAAGGGGACAGAGGGAGGGTAACCTGGACTATAACAGTGAATACACTCGAACATCTACATTTATGGTAGGTACACAACTGTACTATGTTCATCATGTTTCACTGTTGCAGTCATTACTCTTGGGTTGAATCCCAAAGCTGAGGATGGGTGGCTGAGCTAAATAGGATTATGAGAGGCTATGAGGCCATGCAGAACTGCAGTGGCAAAGCTTGCTCTGGATTTAGAGTAAAGAGGTAGGTGGTAGTGCTTTGTAAAGGTGTGCACTGAACTCCAAGTTGCAGCCTCCAAGATGTCTTTGGTTGGCACTCCTCTGAGGAAGGCTGCTGAAGTGGCTACTGCTCTGGTAGAATGAGGCCTAATGCCCTTAGGCACTGATTTGCCATGCTGTGAATAGCAGAAACGAATGCAATGATCTATCCATTTAGAAATAGTCTGTTTTGAGGTAGTCTTTCCTTGTGATCCTGCAGCATATGCCACTAAAAGTTGCTCAGTCTTTCTGAAAGCTTTAGTTCTGTCCAAGTAGAAGCGTAGCTGTCTGTGTATGTCCAACGAATGCAGAATTTTCACATCCTTGTTCTGTGGGTTTGGGTAAAAGGTAGGCAAGTGAATGGTTTGGTTGAGGGCCACACTGGACACCACCTTAGGCATAAATATAGGGTTTGTCCTCAGAGAAACCCTGTCTGGATGAAAAATGATAAAAGGTTCCACAGCCATGAGTGTTTGTAACTCCGAGACTCATCTTGCAGAGGTTATTACTAGGAGCAGAGCTGTTTTTCAGGATAAGAATTTAATATCAGCTGTTGAGGCTGGCTCAAAAGGAGGCAGTGTGAGTTTTTCCAAGACATAACTGAGGTCCCATGCCGATATCGGTGCTCTCCTTGGAGGCCTGATGTTTTTTGGCCCCTCTGAGGTACTGCCTTATTAAAGGGTGAGAGAAAATAGGTGGTTCTGTATTGTAATGGGCTGAAATGGTAGAGGCATGAATCTTAATTGATGAAAAGGAAAGGCCTTTGTCCAGCATTTCAGTTTGGTATTGTAAAATCTAAGGAATATTTGGTACATGCGTGTCAATGCCTTGTTTCTGGTTCCAAGCACAGAATCTTTTCCATTTTTCTGAATAAGATTTTCTGGTACTGGGCCTCCTAGATAACATCCATAACAGCTTTTGAAAGAGGAGTGTTCTGAATGGCTACATTATGTGCCATGCTGACAAATTTAAGGTCCTGAGTTGGCTGTGCAGGATCTGATTGTTTTGTTGGGTCAGCAAGTGAGAAGTTTGAGGCAATATCCATGCTGGACCTTGAGACAAGCTCTTTAGGATTGGGTACCAGTGCTGGCGTGGCCAGTCTGGTGCAATCAGTATCATTTTTGGCTTCTCTTGTCTGACCTTTAGGAGTACCTTGGGAAGGAGAGGCAGTGGTGGAAAGGCATATACTGTTAGGTTTTTCCAGCTGAAGGATAGGGCAATCCACTTTCCATGCTTGTTTGTGATAAATCCTTGTGCAAAATCTCTGTAATTGGCAGTTGTGAGGGGAGGCAAATAGATCTATGTCTGGGCATCCCCATTTCCTTGTTAACATGCTGAAGACTTGAGGATCCAGTTTCCACTCATGGGGATCCATGAGGTTTCTGCTTAGTTCGTCTGCCAGAGTATTTGTTTTTCCTGGCAGGAATTGTGCTTGCAGGTGAACTTGATAAGTCAATGCTGTGTCCCACAAGGTCATTGCTTGTCTGCAGACGGGGTAGGAATGTGTGCCTCCCTGCTTGTTTATGTACCACATGACCGTAGTATTGTCCGTCTTTATCAGTAGTTGTCCTGGATGAAGTAGATCCTTGAAAGCTGTCAGGGCATTCTGAACAGCTAGCATCTCTTTTTGATTGATATGAAGATGCATCTGGCTTGCAGGCCATGTGCACTGAATACATTTTCCTGCCATATGGGCCCCCCAGGCATAATCTGATGCATCCGTTGTTAGTGTCTGCCTGGCTGTGGGTAAAGTGAATGGCAGACCCTTGTGGTAACAGGCCTGTGCCCACCATTGAAACTCCTGTTGCAGGCAGGGAATGAGGGTAATTACTGTCTCCAGGCTGTGGCAATGCTGAGTCCAAACACATTTTAGATACCATTGTAGTTTCCTCATATGCAGTCTGGCATATGGAATTAGTAGAATGCAGGATGCAATGAAGCCCAAGGCCTGCAGGATTTTCCTTGCAGATAACTGGGTCTTTGTTGCCAACTTTTTGAAGTAAGAAGTCAGTTGCCTTTGTTTGTCTGGTGTGAGATAAGCCATCTGGGCAGTTGTATTTAAGCTTGCACCTAGGAATATTATCTCTTGAGAGGGTACTAGTTTTGATTTCTTTCCGTTTACTGTGTACCCTACGCAAATTAGTCATCTTTTTACAAACGCCAGATGCTTTAGAAAAAGGTCTTTGTTCTCTGCTTGAATAAGGCAGTCGTCCAAGTAGGGATATATTAGAATTCCTCTGTCTGCAAAATGCAATTACTGGTGTTAGGCATTTTGTGAAGACCCTGGGCGCAGAAGAAAAGCCAAAGGGCAGTGCAGAGAATTGGTAGTGCATTGAGCCAGCTATGAATCTGAGGTATCTTCTGCAAGATTGTCTGATTGGGACATGCAGGTATGCCTCTTTTAGGTCCAAAGTTACGAGCCAAGCCTTCTTGCCCAGCATGGGCAGTAGCTGCTGTACAGTCAACATCTTGAATTTCGGAACATCCAGAAACGTGTTTAGTATAGACAGGTCCAGTATTGGTCTCCAGATTTTGTTCTTTCTGGGCACCAAGAAAAGTCTAGAGTAAAATCCTTGCTCTTGCTGTGGTACTTGTTGAATGGCCCTCATGTCCATGAGGGATGTAATTTGCTTTTGTGCCTCTGCCCATTGATTGTGTGGCAGATCTGGCATACCTTTTGCCCTTGGTAGGGTGTGAAAATGGAACCTGTAGCCCTGGGACACTATGTTCAAGACCCATTTGTCCTGGGTAATCATTTGCCAATTTGGTGAAAAAAGTGCTAGTTTTCCCCCTAAGGGGGCCGCCAAAAGGTAAGTGCTTGGATCTCGCAGAGGAAAGTCATTGGGACTGTTTCTTGTAAGGTTGTGATTTGTCTTCTCCACTTTTGGAGGTAGGAGCACCCCATTGTTTAGGCCTGTATGAGCCTTGGGGCTGAGATCTGCCTCTGGGGCATCTGTATCTGCCTCTTTGTGGCCTGTCTGACACTGGAAAGGACCAATTTTTTGAAGGTCAGTTCCTGCTAAATCTGGGTGGCTGCACCTGTAAGAAATCCTTAACTGTCTGCATGGATTTCGCGTTATCCTCCATTTTCTTCAACACCTCTTCTGCTTTAGCACCAAACAAAGTATTATGCTGTAATGGAGCATCTAATAATTTTGCTTTAACATGATCAGGCAGATTCTGTTCCTTTAACCAAGCATGCCTTCTAATGACAGAACCTGCAACAGCGGACCTGCAAGAGGCCTCCAGTGAATCATAACCACATTGCAAAGTATGCTTTCCCACTTGTTCAGCTGCATGTAATAAATCCTGCATTTCCTTGTTCTCCGAACATTCAGAAATTGTCAGCATTTTCTGTTTAAGCAGTGACATTAAGTATTGCTGATATTTAAGCATATGAAACTGACAATTTAAAGCCCTTACAGCCAAGGTAGCAGAAGTGTAAACTTTTTTCCCCCATCTGTCCAGTGCCCTAGAATCCTTATCAGAGGGGGCAGGGTTTTTTGCAGTGGAAGCCTTGACCCCCTTTGGGACCTTGAGATATAGTTTTTGGGTCAGCAGCAGGGTTTTTATATAGGAATTTATGAGAGTCTGGGACCCTGCAGTATCTGTCTGGCTTAGCAGGTGCAGGGGGTAAAGAGTCAGGGGACAGGCCGGATGCTGAAAATACATCTACAATGTCAAGAACAGGTGGAATAGCAAGAGGTCCGTGCTGAGGTAGTAGCAGAAAGTCTCTGAGCCTTTTCCTAGATTCTGAGTAATCTTGGCTCTCCCAGTGAAAATGCTCCATCATGGTATGCAGGGTTTCCCCAAAAGAATAATCCTCAGGAGAAGAGGTTGAAGGAATGGATTCTTCAGCATCAGAATCCTCATAGGGAGGAAAAGAATATCCCTGTTCAGAAGAGGAATCAGAGGAAATTGAAACCTGATCAGAAGAATCATATTCTGTCTCTTGCCTAGGCCTCTTATCAGGAGGGGGATGGGAACCCCTGATCAAAGTAATTAGGTCTTCAGCCATTTTAAGCATCTGTTTTTAGGCATGGAAGGCTGAGTAGGAGAATGCTGTAATTGTTTCTTTGTCTTTAGAACTGCTTTAGTCTTTGAAGCTGAAGATGGTTTAACATATAATTGTGTAGGTCTGAAGACACCCTCAGAAGCCGATGCCTGCTCAGTGGCTCCAGACCCATGTGAGGGAATGATTTCCGAGTGTCCAATACCTTGAGTATCCAGAGGCCCAGTCGGCTCCAAGTGGGAGTCGGAAGCGGCCTGTGGCTCTGAGATAGCGGGTGTCAGGGGCTGCGAAAGCGCCTCACTGAGAACCGGCGACTGGCTTAACGGAGGCCTCGTCGATTCTGGACCTCAGATGCCTATCCTTTTCCTTGCGTTTTTTGTAAACTCCGGTCGTCTGCTGTTCCGACAGTATTATATAGTTAAATCTTCGGCCAAAGTAATGAAATGCAAAATCGAACCGACGCTCAATAGTGCGTTGGTTTAATCTAGCACAAAACCAACAGCTAGCAACGTCGTGGTCAGGGCCTAGGCAAGGAATACAGAAAGAATGAAAATCCTTGAGGTATTTGCTTCCCACAAGAAATACAATTGTTAACTTTTTCTGACATCGATCTGGAGCAAGAAAAAAATTTCCCCAACAGGGTACTTAGCTTTAATGAAGACTTCGGTTCTGAAATTCGGATTTGAAAATCTCAGGAGTCGGCCGACTGGCACTTGCGAACTGCTTTTGCTTCGGGCAACGCACGGCAAGAAAGACTGAAGAAAATAGTGTCGGCTGCATCTTTTATACCCCTGGCGCACTGACAGGGAAGAGGCAAAAGCAACCAACGCCGGACCAGGACTTTGGAATTCAGGCTGACTGCGGGTAGCCTGCCAGCAGGATAACCCAAGAGTAATGACTGCAACAGTGAAACATGATGAACATCCAGCTTTTGTATTATATGCATACATGGTTTTCAGGTTGATATTTTATACATTTGTCTCTTGTCATATCCATTTTAGCCTGCCAAATCTTACAAAACTTTTTTTATTTTATTGAAAGCCCTATTAACTTAATACCAACACACAAAACTATGTACATCTTCAAATACTGAAGCTTTATCCTTCTAATAGGAATGAGTGTTTCAAACTGCCACACTCACAGACTTGGGTTAACCTAAAAGAAAGATTATCCATGCTAAGATGCATGGTACAGTTTGTGCTTCTACTAAGTGCTGTCTGGTTTTGTCTTATGTTTACAGCTCTCCCAGATGGGAAAACACTTGAATATTTTCAGAAAACATCATCTCCTAGCCATTTCTTTTTATCAGATAGTCTCATTGGAGACACAAGGACCAGATACAGAGTTGCTACTAAGCATACGTTTGCTAGAAAAAGGCTTTATCATATTCAATGTTCTTTCTCATTTACTTGCTTTCTCTTAAAACTTGTTACTAGATCAAGTTAAGGGCCTTAATCCATTCATTCTCCTATAGAAGAATGATAAAAAGTACATCAAATTTTCTTTTGTCATGCTCTTTTAATCAGACGTGTCCTTTTTTTTTACATCACAGTGCTTGCATTTTTAAAACTGAACAAGGAGAGAGAGTGAAGGGAGAACAGAAAAAAAAACTGGAGCACCCGTTTACATTAGTATCCTCATTACACTTAAAAATAACTGAGATAATTTTACTTTACAGCATGCAAAGAAAATCATGCACTATAAAAATATTACTATTCAGAAAAAAATGTTTTACTTACAGTTAAAGTTCTCCCTCCTCTTCTCCTCTCCTATTTTTTTGAACATTAATAACATTAAGTACGGCATATGATTTGGAGTCCCCTACAAGTTTAACAAAGTAAAAAAAGTTCAATATTTCCAGATTTTCTTGTTCTGTCAAGTTTCACAAATACAAGTATTGCTTTGTAATCCTACATTTGTCAATTTCCAAGTTACCGGTTTTATTCCTGTTCATCCTGTCTCTGCTTCATTTTCAACATGCGCTCAATTCTTCTAGTCAACTTTTGTCAAAGCATTTTCCGTTGAAACATTGGAAAATGTTTCACTGGCATAGTCTATGTGGTCTTTATTACAGGAAGAACTCCTTCTGTTTCACAGCTCACATTTTGTTGGACAAACTTTTGTATTTCTTCCTTTGCATGTTCTGCATAAAAAAATGATTATGTCCCTCCAGGAAAGAAAATTTTGAAGACAGCTGGGTACAGCAGTTTCCATCTCATGCCTGCTTCTCGATATTCCCTGATTAATGGAATAAATTTACTCCTCTTCTGTACAGTAAGTAATCATTTTCCACAAACACCGTCTCCCACTTTTAGTACTTTGTCCTTCTGCAAAAGTAATTAAGTTTCTAGGGTATAGTAACTCTCTTAGCTACAGTCAGGAATACAGCAAGGCTTAGTTTACATATTCTTTATTTATTTGAGACTGCCCTGCAATGTTGTTTTAAATATTTCCTGTGATTTTGAACCCTGTCACTGTGAATACACACAGAGTATTTTCTTGTTCTTTTATTTATTATTAAATATATTTAACCCTTTAACATAAAAATAGTAGCAAACCCTGTGCAGAATTCACCCAAGCGGTCCATTCGAGTCACGCCAACTCACTTACAAAGGATGTCTTTTCAGACTTTACAATGGAAAATCTCTCGAAGTTCCAAAGCAAAAATGTGCAGCACTCAATTAATGAGATAGGTGTCTATTCAGACTTCAAACAACTTTTTAGTAGACAACAATATTCAAACTTCAGATGTGAAGTAAAATGCCAGAAATTTTTATTGAGACAAAGTGGTAAGAGCTTTCGCTATACAGCTTTATCATGGTTTGATAAAGCTGTATAGCGAAAGCGCTTACCACTTTGTCTCAAAAATTTCTGGCATTTTACTTCACATCTGAAGTTTGAATATTGTTGTCTACTAAAAAGTTGTTTGAAGTCTGAATAGACACCTATCTCATTAATTGAGTGCTGCACATTTTTGCTTTGGAACTTCGAGAGATTTTCCATTGTAAAGTCTGAAAAGACATCCTTTGTAAGTGAGTTGGCGTGACTCGAATGACCGCTTGGGTGAATTCTGCACAGGGTTTGCTACTATTTTTATGTTATACACTATATTTGTTCTGTGCAGCTACACTTTCTTGCTTGTAGTGTCAACCTTTATTGTTTGGAATATTTAACCCTTTCATTGTGGTTGATCTGTGAAGAGATATTTAAGTTTTGAGAGTATTTGCATATTTACATGCTGACACTTTGTGGGCCACTCTTAAGACACTTGCTCTTGGTCAAACTAACATTTGTACTGATATTAATATTACACAGTAAGATTGGACACCTTTTGTTATGCTCCTTAAAGTAGCTGATAAGGAGTTGGCTGGTGGAAGTGAAAACTACCTTATAGTCTGGGCAGAAGGGAACACAGCTAGTAAACCTATGCCAGCCTTTCCCAGGTGTGTGTGTGTTTAAATCAAACTTCAAAGAGTGTGAGTCAGCTACATGGGCAGGGACACAAAGCACTGGTTGGACAGACAGGGTCTGGAGGTCTTGGCTTGGGCACTAGTTGTGCCAGTGGGGAGTCTTATTGGGGATCTGGAGAAACAGTGAGAAACCAGCCTCGGACTGACTGTGGTGTGTGTGTGTGTGTGTGTGTGTGTGTGTGTGTATACTTGCTATGCGCTCAGTGTATGTCCCCCACTGGTGCCAGGATTGAGCCTCCTTGACTACTGGTCCTTTGGTGGGTCACCACACATACTTTATGTGGGTTAAAACTGGTAAGAATTAGCAAGAGTGTGTATATGATGCTGATGACCTATTAAAATTCCCACATTAATATATTTTCTCCACATAACGTACTGCTTCAGAAACTATTTTAAAAGGTAGACAGAATTTATATTTCACAGGAACATGTGCATTTAATTAGAGCTCTTGATACACACCCAATACCTACCTCTGATGATGTGCCAATAACTAAAATAAAAACACAGTAACAAAATAAAAATGAGACACTCGAGGTTTCCCACCCATCTGTTGAAAAGACAGGAATTTAAGGAATGTGTAGTGGAAATTATTCAGGAGCTATTAAAAAGATAGAAACTTCTTCAGAAAATATAGCTAGGGAGTGGGATAAAATTAAAGTGGAATTTAAGAATAGGGTGGAAATAAAATAAAAGGAGATATGGTTAAGAAGTAACAGGAATTATTTAGAGGACTGAGAAATACTGGAAGTATATCAAAATAGGGGGAAGCTCACAGAACAAGAACTGCTGCAACTACAGAATGCTAAACAGAAAATAAGGAATTACCTTGATAATATACATGAGTTTAGAAAGATTGCTGTTAAGCAACTGTTTCTTGACAATAACTCTAGAGCACAAAAACTTTTAGCACAACGACTCAGAAAACAGAAAGTAGAAAGGGCTGTCACCAAGTTTAGGGAGCCTATAACAAGGAAAATTACAAGAGATCCTTTAAAAGTATTAGAAATATTTCGAAAATGCTATGAAAGTTTGTATAAGGCAGAGAAATATGGTAATCAAGAAAAGGTGCAAATAGAAATATTTACGGAATTAAATATGCCAAGGCTATAGGGAAAGAAGGCTCAATTACTAACAGTTCAGAAAGGAGGAGATGAGATAAAAATGGTGATGTATGATCCAGTCTACAGGAAGGTCCCCAGGAATAGATGGTATTCCTGTGAAAGTTTGGAAGCTAGGAGGGAAAAAACTGATAAAGACCTGTAAGGTTTTAATAGTATTTTAAGAGGAAAAGAAGTACCAACATCCTGGAAGAAAGTTGCGTCTGTAATACCAAAAGAGGTTAAAGATCCATCAGATCCAGCTTCATACAGGCTCATTTCAATACTAAATCATGATTATAAAGTGTTTATGTCTATAATGGCTAAAAGAATAACAAAGATGATGCCAAAATTGATAGACATTGATCAATGTGGTTTTGTGAAGGGGAGGCAAACATTTGACAACATAAACTGAACACAGTGATGATCAGATGGAAGCAGAATGTAAGAAAATACCACTGTTGCTGGTGGGTCTTAATGCAGAGAATGCATTTGACAGAGTAAGCTGGGATTTTATGAGCAGAGCAATGGAAGCACTTGTATTGCCTGATACATTTATAAGGTTGATTAGGAGTATATATGAAGGATCTGAGACAAAAATTAAAGTAGGTGGGGTCCTCTATGATAAACTCTGCTTGAGCAGAGGAATCAGAAAAGGGTGCCCTCTCTCCCCTTTGTTATTTGCATTACATTTAAAATGATTGGTAAAGAAAGTAAGGGAATCAGGAATTCAAGGATATAATTGGTATGGTAGTCAAGAGATGCTAGCTCTGTTTGCAAATGACATTATTTTATACCAGAGAAAACAAGAAAGGGACATTACTGTGTTGTGGAACATATTGAGACAATTTCAAACCTTTTCAGATACAAAATTAATGAAGCTACAACAAAAGGAATAGTGGTAAATTATGTACCCACATAAAAATTGGTTCAGCAATATCCATATATACCGGGACATGATAAAATTAAGTATTTAGGAGTATGGATTAAGAATGATACAGATGTGGCAGCTAAGAATATGTGGGAAGAGACTAAAGAGAAGATAATACAAAAACTGAGAAAATGGAAGCTCTGTTATATAGATATCAATAGCAAGATAGAAGCTAAAATGTTTTTAGTCCC
Organism: Protopterus annectens; assembly: GCF_019279795.1. Taxonomy (NCBI): domain Eukaryota; kingdom Metazoa; phylum Chordata; order Ceratodontiformes; family Protopteridae; genus Protopterus; species Protopterus annectens. The sequence goes on along the minus strand of NC_056744.1, from coordinate 1,449,020,671 downwards.
TTTAGTCTTATACAATGGTCGGGCATATTTTTTATAAACCAGAGAAGTTGTCGATAGCAATTAATAAAGAGCTGAAGGATTTTATCTGGGAGGGGAAGACAGCGAGAGTCAAGTGGGATAAGCCTATTCTTCCAATAGAACAGGGCGGATTAGGATTAAACGAGTTGAGGGGGTATTTCAGAGCAACAGTTAAGGCTCCTATATACAACGCAAGCAGAAAACTATAATTCAAAGTGGCAACAGATGATGATGCAATTGTGGGAAGCTCCAGTAACAGGGAGAGACTGGGAATTTGGATGCTGACCTTAAAGGAGAACAATAATCATACAGAATATTATATTCATAAAGTAGCAGGTCATCTTCTAAGAACTAAGCCAACACAGGAATGGAGAAAGGGGATTCTGCTGACAGGGATGACTGCACTTAAGGATACAGACAAGAAGCAAGAGGGGTCAGAATATATTGGAGAAAACTGACAAAGGAACCAAGGTATTGGGAGCATATAACTAGAGAGGAAAAGGTAATAGAATAGGAAGATGCCAAGAACTTATTTGGACTGCTGGCTAGAGACTCTCTTCCATATCAAGGATTAATATCCGAGTATAGGCAAAGAGAAAGAAATTGGGGGGTCCTAAATGAAAGGTTAGCACTGGTAGGGTTTTTAGTAGAATCTAAAACAGAAGTTGCCATTAAGAAAGGAATAATTAGTACAGCTTATAAAATATTGCATGATAACTACAAGAGTCAATAAAAGGAGGTTAGGAAGGATTTGGAAGAGAGATTAGATAAGCAATTCATAAAGAATCAATGGGGGATATATATACACGTCTCCCAAATTATGCAACAAAATCTAGATGATTTAGGCTCTATGCCTGGAAGTGTTTACAAAGGTATTTTTATACCCCAAGGAGACTTCAAAGAATTGTTTCTCAGGTAGACAACAAATGTTGGAGGTCTGCTGGGGAAGAAAGAGGTAACTGGAAACATATTTTCTAAGAGTATAATGAATTCGCAGAGTTTAAAGGTTCCCTGCAGACTGCTCTGTCGGAGATGCTGGGTGAGCAAATTGGAGTAACTAGGGAAATAATTTTTTTTGAGCTATGATACAGAATCGGAACTGCCTAGAAACAAGTAAGGCCTTGTTGAGTCTAATTATGATTCTTGCCAAAAAAGGAATCACTATAAAATGGAAATCAAAGTCTAAACCACCTTTACTAGAAGTAGTGAAGACAGCAAGAGATAAAATAACTGAAACTGGGATCTTCAGAAAAGGGTAGGCTTTGGAAAAAAAGGGAAATGTGGTATCAATACATGCAGAGGAGGAACAAGGATTAAAAGAAGGCAGGATTTGAATGAGCTATATAATGGTTGGCCAACAATGACTGGATATGTTAAAAGTGATATATGTTTGCAGCTACAGTTGTGTTGGCACAGTTTGGAATGTATAATGTTTGCAACTGAGATTGTGTCGTTATGGTTTATTGTCATTTATATAAATGTAACATGGCCTATGTCATACATGATAATTTAATAAAGATGTTTCTCGTTTAATAAAAAAAGTCTGTTCTAGAAGGATTCACCACTAGAATTATGACAGAGTGTTATATGTAGATAGCAGAATATCAGAGGATGTATACTTTGGGAATAAGCAAAGCATCAGCTTGAGAAAATGAACTAGGAACATACTAGACGGCCAAGCTAACTAAAACTGGGGTAGATTTTAAAACCCACTGCCATAAACAAAAGGACTCAAGTCTCAGTGGAACATCAAAAGAATATGGTGTGTAAATTAAGGATAGAATGAAACTGACTTTGGGCAGTACAATGTAAAAGAGTCTATGGATCAACTGATAAAGGAACCAGAAGGTATGCACACTGCTAAGGACCATATTAAGACATTATATACCACACCAAGTGTTTCAGAAAGTCTAGTATTGCAGATGCAGGATGCATTGTCTCTCTCTCTCTCTCTCTCTCTCTCCAGAATCAGTTTATTTTTATTTTACTTGGGTTGTTTTTGTTTACCTGATTCATCAAAAAAAAAAAGTAGTTACATACTCACCATAATGTTCCATCTGAGTAGTTGCACTTCATTTGTCTTCAACCTGTGAGAATACGGATCCATATCGGATCAGAGCCGGCAAAGATTACTAGCATCAGCTCTGAGCTCCAGACCCCTCCCCTTACCCATAATACACCTCCCTTGCCTTCCATCCCCAGATCGAGTTTGCTGAACTTACACTTAAAACCTGATCTGTAACATATTTGTGACCTATACTTACAGCCCGTAGGCTGAACATGTGCCAAATATCTGGGGGAAGGAGCGAGGGATGGTTGAAGACAAATGAAGTACAGCTACTCAGATGGAACGTTATGGTGAGTACATAATTACTTTATCTGAAGCAGTTTACTTCATTTGATCTTCAAAAACTCCTGGGTGGCCCTCGTGGAAGGATATTCCGCAGCACCACAGAGCCAAAGGATGCTTTCCTTCTAGATGTCAACTCCAATTTATAATGAGAGATAAATGTATGAGAGGAGGACCAAGTTGCTGCCAAGCAAATGTCATCCAAAGGCACCCTAGACCAGAAAGCTGCAGATGTAGCCATGAACCTAGTGGAATGAGTTTTAACCTGACCTGGAGAAGACATGCCTTTGTCCTTGCAGACCTGCAGGATGCATGAAGAAATCCATATAGCTATCGTGACCTTGGAAATAGGTTTGCCCAAAAAGGGTCTATAGAATGAAACAAATTGGTCAGATTTAGGAAACTTTTTTATCCTGTGTAAATAGAATCATAACTGTCTGTGAACAGCCAACATGTGTAGTTTGTATTCCATCTTGTTGGCAAAATTGGGAAAGAACACAGGCAAATTTATAGACTGATTGATATTGATTGGCAATGCCACCTTAGGAAGAAAGGATGGTTTGGTTCGAAGGGAAACTCTATCTTTATGAAAAATCATGTACGGGAATTTTATGTTCAAGGACTATAATTCCGAAACCCTCCTAGCAGAGGTAATAGCAACCAGAAAAGCTGTTTTCCACGATAAAAATTTTAGATCAACAGTAGCGGCAGGCTCGAAAGGTGGGGCGACCAGAGCTTGGAGAACCATAGTTAGGGTCCCCCGGGGGGGCAGGATCTTTGACCGGGGGCATAACAAAAAAGTGCCTTTGATGAAGGCTTTACACAGCCTAAAAGATGTCAAGGATGCAGAATTCTCGCCCGCATGAAAATGAGAAATGGCAGCCAATTGAACTTTGACAGTAGAAGAACTAGCTCCGTGTTGGAAAATATCAGCTAGGAAATCAAAAATAGCAGAAATAGGAGGAGTGAAAGGATCTAAAGGGACACATATAGATAGTAATCTAGCCTTTGACCATCACGTGTCGAAAATAGTGAGGAAATCATTCTATGCTCTGCAACTTATAAACAAAGGTATGGCATCTAAGTCCAAGGAAGTCATTGCTCCACTGTATTTGGCATTCATCAGACCTGTCTTTGAATACAATGCCTCCTCTGGTATGTAAGACATTCCTCACTAAAAGAATACAGGGCCAATCCCTGTATTCTGTCTCCTACAGGCTTTTTAGGGGAGATCTATGCATGGCACACACGGCATTGTCAGACCCCGCTCTGATGGATCTCCTGCATATCCACAAAACAAATAGCACCAGATGTACCCATTCTAAAGATCTAAACCTTGCCTATGATCTAAATAGGACCTGCTGGAAAGACAGGTATGTATCCCAGAGACTACCCTGTCAATGGAACAGGCTCCGCATCCATGTGAAGCAGAGTTCCTTCCTAACCCAGTTCATGTGCAACTTGAACAATTGGGTGGTGGAACAGGAAATTCATCCCTGGTTTGGCACCTATGTCTCTAATGGACACAGGCAACCTGTAAATGGTTCATCTCCCAGGCCCCTGCTTGTAAATGTTTTATCTCCCAAACCCCTGCTTACACTTATAAAGGGTATCAGAACTTGTCAGATTTGGGATGCATGGCTAGGCTTAAAAAGACCCTTGTGGTTATTAGCTTAGTAAACACCTATAAACTCCTCTGAGAGGCCCAGAAGGGAAAACGTTTCCACTTGCTGTGATAATCCTTTCTGGATGAAGACTTATGAGCAGCTACCAAAATAGACTTCACTGAGGAAGAAAGTCCAGGAGTCCTAGCAATCACTGAAACTAGAGCAGTCAAGCCGTGAGCTTCAGAATGTCCAGATTCGGATGAGGTACCCCTGATGGGTTTGAAATCGGATCCTGAAAGGGATCTAGGATCCAAGGTGGAGCCAGAAGATGAGACCAAAGGAAGGGAAAAGTACAGTTGTGTACACTTACCATAAATGTAAATGTTAGAGTGTATTCACTGTTGCAGTCATCACATTTGGGTTATCTGCCTGCAGGTAGGCCTCAGCCAGCCTGAATACCAGAGTCTTCGGATTTCGGTGTCAGATGCTGTTGCTTCTTCCATGACGTCAGGTCATCAGGGGTATAAAAATTGCAGATGATGCCATTACATCAGTTTTTCTTGGCCCAGATGTCAGGTGCCCCCACAATAGGATGCAATTGTATGGTATGGTACACCCCCATAAAAAAGCAAATACACATGAAAAAAATATATCTATACCAAAAATGAAAAGGTAGAGCCAAGAGAAGTCAGGGGGCTGGAGGGAACGTAACCATGACTGCAACAGTGAATACACTCAAATATCTACATTTATGTTAAGTGTACACAGCTGTACTATGTTAATGTTTCACTGTTGCAGTCATCACATTTGGGTTGATTCCCAAAGCTAAGGAAGGGAGGAGGTAGTTAAAGAGCATTAGGGTCAGCTATTAAGCCCTCCAAGACTGCTGTAGCAAATCCAGCTCTGGATTTAGGAAAGATAGGCAGGTGGTAATGCTTGGTGAAGGTATGTACAGAGCTCCAGGTAGCAGCTTCCAGGATGTCCCTAGTAGGGACTCCTCTGAGAAATGCCATAGAGGTAGATGCAGCCTTGGTGGAATGTGATCTTATCCTATGTGGGGTAGGTTTCCCATGGTGCTTGTAGCAGAAATGAATCTAATGGGCTATCCATTTGGAAATGGTTTGCTTTGAAATGGCCTTCCCCTCTGCCCCTGCAGCAAAGCCAACTAGCAGCTGTTCAAATTTTCTGAGGCATAGTCCTGTCCAAATAGAATCTAAGTTGTCTGTGCACGTCCAGAAAGTGCAGTATCTGTTCCCCTTTGTTTTGTGGGTTAGGGAAAAAAATAGGCAAATGAATTGACTGGTTTAGGGCCACACTAGACACCACCTTGGGCATAACGGAAGGATTAGTCCTGAGGGAAACCCTGTCCGTATGGAAGATAATGAAGGGTTCCACTGCCATGAGGGCCTGTAATTCCGACACTCTTCTTGCTGAAGTGATGGCTAAAAGTTAAGGCCGTTTTCCAAGAAAGGAATTTCAACTCTGCTGTTGCAGCTGGCTCAAAGGGGGAAAGAGTGAGCTTTTCCAATACAAAGTTAAGGTCCCAGGCTGGAGTGGGAGCTCTCCTGGTGGGTCTTAAATTTTTGGCCCCTCTAAGGAATTGTTTTAGCAAGGGGTGAGAGAAGAGGGGTGGTTCGGTATTATAATGTGCCGAAATGGCAAAGGCATGAATCTTAATTGATGAGAAGGATAGGGCCCTTGTGGAGCATTTCTGTTAAGTACTCTAGAATATGGGGTAAGCTGGGCACCGCTGTGGCCATCCCCTGAGCCTGGCTCCAGGAGCAGTATCTTTTCCACTTTTCAGCATAGGATTTTCTGGTACTAGGCCTCCTTGCCTCCAGAATGACATCTTACACCTACTTACTGAGGGATGCTAGAGGAGAGCTCATGAAATTAGCCAAGCTGCAAGGTTCAGGGTTTGAAGCGGAGGGTGCAGAATCTGGCCCGCCTGCTGGGACAGCAGGGAAGGGGACTGAGGCAGGTGCCATGGTTGTAACAATGTCAGACTGCGCAAGTGGGGATACCAGTGCTGGCGTGGCCAGTCTGGTGCAATCAGTATTCTTCTTGGATTGTCCTGTTTGATCTTTAGTAGAACCTTCGAGAGGAGAGGCAGAGGGGGAAAGACATAAACCAATAGGCTTTCCCAGGTAAATGACAGGGCATCCACTTGCCAAGCTTGACTGTGGGGAGTTCTGGTACAGAATTTGTTCAAATTGGTAGTTCTGACGGGAGGCAAACAGGTCTAACTCTGGGGTCCCCATTTGTTCCTCAAGAGGTTGAATATTTTGGGTTCTAGTTTCCATTCGTGTGGGTCTATGATATTTCTGTTTAAGTCGTCTGCCAGTGAATTTAGTTTGCCTGGCAGGAATTGGGCTTGTAGGTGCACTTGGTAGCTCAAGGCTGTGCTCCACAGAGCCATGGCTAGTCTGCAGAGAGGGTAGGAGTGGGTTCAACCCTGCTTGTTTATGTACCACATAACTGTGGTGTTGTCGGTCTTTACCAATCATTGTCCTGGAAGAATAAGATCTTTGAAGGCTGTCAAAGCATTCTGTACAGCTAGCATTTCTTTTTGATTGATATGCAGGTGCATCTGTCTCGGGTTACATTTGCCCTGAATGCACTGCCCTGCCATGTGAGCCCCCATGCATAGTCTGATGAGTCTGTTGTTAGGGTTTGGGCGACAGGGGGTAGAGTGAAAGGGAGTCCCTTGTTGTGGTAGCAGGCCTCTGCCCACCAAAGGAACTCTGTCCTTAGGCAAGGAATGATAGGAATCATTGTTTCCAGGTCCTGAGAATGTTGACACCATAAACTTTTTGGATACCATTGGAGTTTCCTCATATGCAGTCTTGCATATGGAATTAGCAGAATGCAAGAGGCCATGAACCCCAGAGTTTGCAGTATTTTCCTTGCAGATAGTTGGGTTTTTGTGGCTAATAGTTTGAAGTAGGTTGTCAAATTAACTTGTTTCTCCGTAGTGAGGAATGCCACCTGGGAAGTTGTGTTCAAGCTTGTTCCCAGGAATACAATCTGTTGGCAGGGTACTAGGTGAGATTTTCTTTTCGTTGATGGTGTACCCCAGTGAGGTTAGGAGTTTCTTTACAAATGCCAGGTGTTGTAATAGGAAGTCCTGGCTTTCTGCCCGAATCAGACAATCGTCCAGGTATGGGTAAATTTGAATATTTCGCTGCCTGCAAAATGCAATGGCTGGAGCTAGACACTTTGTAAACACCCTGGGCGCAGTAGATAAGCCAAAGGGAAGTGCGAGAACTGAAAGTGCATGGAGCCTGCCCTGAACCGTAGGTATTGTCTGCAGGATTCCCTTATTCGGCTGTGCAGGTAAGCTTCCTTTAAGTCTAGGGTTGCCAGCCAGGCATCCTTGGCTAGCACAGGAAGAAACTGTTGAAGAGTTAGCATTTTGAATTTTGGAACCATCAGAAAGGTGTTGAGAATAGAGAGGTCCAGGATAAGATGCCAGGAGTTTTCTTTTCTGGGTACCAGAAAAAGTCTTGAATAAAAACCTTGTCCCCGTAGTTCTGCTGGGACCGGCTGAATAGCCCTGATACTGAGAAGACAGAGAACCTGCTGTCGGGCCTCTGTCCACTGATTTGGGGGGAGGTCTGGCCAACCATTTGGGGTTGGTAGTGTGTGGAAGTGGAATCTGTATCCTCGGGAAACTATGTTCAAAACCCATTTGTCCTGGGTAATGAGTTCCCAGTTTTTTGCATACAGGGAGAGCTTTCCTCCTAAGGGAGCAAGTAGTTGAGCAGGGCTTGAGAGGGTTAAGGTTAAGTCATTGTGACATTTTTCCGTAGGGGGTGGCTTACTACTCCCTGCTTTGGAAGTGGGTGCCCCCCACTGTTTAGATCTGTGCATAGCCTGAGGCTGAAGTCTTTGTCGTCTGCTGTTCCTGGGTTTGGACTGAGAAGGTCTGGAAGGGACTGGAAAGGACCAGGTCTTTGAAGGCCAATGCCTGCTGAATCTGGGAGGCTGTACTTGTAGAAAATATTTAATAGTTTGCATAGATTTAGCTTTTTCCTCCATCTTTTTGAGGACTTACTCTGCTTTGTTGCCAAAAAGGTGGTCTTGGTTTAAGGGTGCATCCATTAGCTTAGCTTTAGCATGATCTGGCAAGTTTTGCTCCTTAAGCCAAGCATGCCTTCCAAGTACAGACCCAGTGACAACAGCCCTGCAAGATGCTTCTACAGCATCAAAACCACATTGCAAAGTATGTTTACCAACTTGTTCTGCAGAATGCATTAAATCTTGCAAGTCTTTGTGTTCAGCACAGTCAGGAATCAATATCATTTTATGGTTAATTAGTCCCATAATATGCTGTTGATACTTTAACATATGAAACTGGCAATTTAAAGCCCTAATGGCCAAAGTAGCAGAAGTGTAAACCTTCTTACCCCATCTGTCTAAGGCTCTAGAATCTCTATTGGAAGGGGTAGGATTTTTGGCAGCAGTAGCCTTAATGCCTTTTGGTCCTTGGGAAATGGTCTCTGGGTCCACGGTAGGATTCTTGAAGAGGAACTTGTGAGAGTCAGGTACTCTGTAGTACCTGTCAGATTTTCTGGGAGCTGGAGGTATAGTGTCTGGGGTAAGGCTAGATTCCAAGAAAACATCATCGACAATAGCTAGATTCCAAGAAAACATCATCTACAATAGCCAGAACAAGAGGGATAGGTAGAGGCCTGTGCTGAGGCAGGAGTAAGAATTCCCCAAGTCTCCTTTTGGACTCTGAATAGTCCTGGCTTTCCCAGCAGAAATGCTCCCTAAGGGTATGCAAGGTTTCACCACAAGAAAAATCTTCTGGAGGGGAAGCAGAGGGAATGGAATCCTCTGCATCAGAATTTTCATAAGTAGATAAGGACAAATCCTGGTAATCAGAAGGAGCAGAAATATCACATTCCTGATCAGAAGAATCAGAAAGAAAATCGGTTCTAGGTCTCTTAGAGGGGGAAGGCTGGCTTCCCCTAATTAAGGTAATAAGGTCTTCAGCCATTCTAAGCATCTGTCTTTGTGGCATATGGGCCTGAGTCAACGGTTTGGTAGTTGGTTTCCTAGGTGCCGTGCGAGTTTTAAGCCTGGGGAATTCGGTACTTCTAGCTGGAAATGAAGCCGTCGGTTTAATATGAAAGTCAGTAGGCCTGAATACACCCTCAGAAGCCGGTGCCTGTACAGAGGCTCCGAACCCATCCAAGGTAAAGACATCTGCAGGTTCCACAGTCGAAGAAGCATCTCGCAGCATACTGGACTCTGAAAGGGTCAGAGTAGAGGCCTGCAAATCTGTAGTAGCAGGTATCAGGGGCTGTGAAAGCACCTCACTGAGTACCGGCAGACTGGCGACTAGCAGTTCTGGACCTATGCAGTCTGTCTCTGTCTTTATCCTTATGTTTTTTCGGAAGATCTGTAGTTGGATAGCTTAACAAAGCCATTTCGGAGTACGGAGATTGAGAACGAAAGTATTTAGCTACAAAAATAGCCTGACAATGAATAGTTCGGGTGTTGAACAAGGCACAAAAACGACAGTGAAGGACATCATTGTTTGGGCCTAAACAGATGACGCAGTAAGAATGAAAATCTCTATTGCTTTCCACAGGCAAGACAATTGTTAGTTTTTTCTGACATCGGTTACAGCAAGAAAAATGGATCCCCAATGGGGTACTTATCTTTACTGAAGACTTTGGGTCTGAAACTCGAAAACGAAAATTTCAGGAGTCAGACGACCAGCACTTGCAAACTGCTTCCGCACGGCAAGAAAGACTGATGTAATGGTGTTGGCTGCATGTTTTATACCCCTGATGATTGACATCATGGAAGGAGTGACAGCATCAGACGCAGAAATCTGAAGACTCTGGTATTCAGGCCGGCTGAGGGCTACCTGCAGGCAGATAACCCAAATGTGATGACTGCAACAGTGAAACACGAAAAACATCCATACCTGGCGAGGCCAGAATGGGGCAATGAGGATTACCTTGCTCCCCAGTCGGGAGGGGGGGGGTTCAGAGTAAAAAACTTGCCGCACTTCATGTTGGAAGGAGATGCGAAGAGATCGCAGCAAGGTTGACCCCACTCGCTGAAGATCTGTTCCGCTACTGACGGATTCAGAGACCACTCGTAAGGATCCGGACTGATATGGGGGGATGGTTTCAATGGCTCGTTTTCCTAGCAGCTTGGAAATTTCCTGTGCTGCTGCCTCCCTTTGCGTGGGTGGAACATCCGGGAGGAGTTTGGGAGGAGTTGGAGAACCTGGAGTAGATGACAGGGACTTGCGGGTAAGCATACAGAAGACCAGGAGGCCAAGCATGAACTAGAGCATCTCTGGGGGACTCCCCCTGTGGGGGGGGGGGGGGGGTTCAGAGTAAAAAACCTGCCGCACTTCATGTTGGAAGGAGATGCGAAGAGATCGCAGCAAGGTTGACCCCACTCGCTGAAGATCTGTTTCGCTACTGACGGATTCAGAGACCACTCGTAAGGCATCAGAATGGTCTGACTTAGCCTGTCCACTAGAATGTTGGACCGTCCTGGAATGTGCGTTGTGATAAGAAAGCGACCGGTGGAGATCCATTCCCACAATCTCATGGCCTCATGACAAAGGGGATAAGATTTGGTCCCTCCGTTTGTTGATATACCAGACTACCAACATGCCTGATTGAATAGCAATTGTCCCCAGAGGAAGAAAGGCATAAAGGGCCTGCAACGCTACAAGGACCGCCCTCTTCTATAGGACACTGATATGCAAATTGATCTCTATGGGGGACCACAGGCCTTGGGCTGTCCAGCCCGAACAATGCCCCCCCACCTGAGTTGGGAGACATCTGTGGTCACTGTGGCTTGGGCCGGGGCTGGAACAAAGGGTCGTCCCTCCAAAATGTCCGGAGAGCTCATCCACCATATGAGATGAGGGACGACCGAAACACTTGACTTAGGTGGACAGGATAAGTTAGTGGTAAACCCAACCGGGACCAGTGAACCGCCAAAGTCGACTGAAGAATCCACATGTGTATTTGGGAACATGGAAGGAGAGTTATGGTCGCAATCATCGAGCCTAGGACCCTTAATAAAGATTCCGCTGTCAGGAGATGAGAATGGTAAATTAAGGAGACATGCATCCTGAGGTTTTGAACTCTCTCTGAGGTCAGGAGCCCTTTGTCCTGGAGTGTGTCTATCCTGGCACCAATGTAGTCTATCACCTGTACAGGCTCTAGTAGAGATTTGGATGTGTTGATTGTGATACCCAAACTCAGGGCAAGTGTGAAAGTAGTCCCTGGTTTGGGAAAGTAGATGCATGGTGGGAGCAGTGAAGAGCCAATCGTCCAGGTACAGATAGACCTGAATCCCCTGAAGCCTCAGGTGAGCCACTACCACCGCCATCACTTTGGTAAACACCCTGGGGGCTGTGGTGAGACCAAAGGGTAGGGTTTAAAATTGGTAATGGTTGTCCCCTAGCCAGAAGCGGAGGAACCTCCTGGAGCTTCTGTGCATTTTTATGTAATAGTAAGCATCCTGGAGATCTAACAAGCACATCCAGTCGCTCTCTTGCAGGTACGGCACAATGGACTGTAGTGTGACCATCTGGAACTTTTCTTTGGCTACTGACAGGTTCAGGGTAGAGAGGTCCAGAATGGGCCTCAAGTCCCCTGTTTTCTTTGGCACCAAAAAGAACCTGGAGTAGAAGCCCGATCCGGACTGATATGGGGGGATGGTTTCAATGGCTTGTTTTCCTAGCAGCTTGGAAATTTCCTGTGCTGCTGCCTCCCTTTGCGTGGGTGGAACATCCGGGAGGAGTTTGGGAGGTGTTGGAGAACTCACGAAGGGGAAAGAATATTCTCTGGATATGATTTGCAGCACCTAGCAGTCCGATGTTATGGACTCCCATGCTGGTGGGTGCAAGGACAATCTTCCCCCAACTGCCTCCAGAGTAGAGCAGTCGGGCAACCCCTCAGGGTTGCTGCCCGGGTCTGTCTGAGAAAGGTTCTCGAGACCTGAAGTTTCGCAGACCCTCTCTGCCTCTGGGGGAAGAAGAGCCCTGAGTGTCCCGAGAATACTGAGACTTCCGGAACCACATCTTCTTTTGCCCTTTCTGGTTCCGGGAAAAGGACCTTTGAGGATTAGAGAAGTGGATCCCGATGGCAGACAGTGTCTTCCCATCCTTCTCACTCTGGACTAGTGTCTCCTTGACGGTCTTACCGAACAGAGTCGAGCCGTCATAAGGGGCATTGGCAAAGGACGTCTTAAAGGGTTCGGTAAATGGGCACAACCTGATCCAGGTGTTACACCTCATGGACACACCGGACCCAGCCGCCCTAGCCACTCCTTCCATTGCATGGGAGAGGAGTCGCATGGACGTATTCAATACTGCTCTCAAAGTGGCCATTTTCACAGAGAACAAAGCCTTGTCCTTCTGCGACATGGACTTGGGTGGAGACTCCATCAGCTCCTTCAACAGGAAGGAGTTGGAGTCTCGTGACATGGGCCAAGTAGTTCAGCGCCCTTATTGAAAAGGTAGCTGAAGCATACACCCGCTTCCCTAGCCGGTCCATCATCTGAGACTCTCGTTCAGAAGGGTGGACCGAGGAACTTTCCTGAGATCGTTCCCTCTTCGTAGCTGCTGCTACCTCTAATGGCATCCACTGGGGAGCCCTTGTTCCAGGAAGTCCTGTCTATAGGGGGACTCAAAACCTTATCCGGGTAATTGGGGATTGGCTCCACAGTTATCAGGTTCTTTCTACGCCCGTGAGGTGATCAAATCCACTAAAGGATCCGTTGGGGGACACCCAAGACGTAGACGGGCCTGTGCAGAAGGCCTCCAGAAACACAGACTCATCAGAAGAGGTTCTAGGGGCAGACCAACCTCCCCGCTGGTGCAGGATCTCCATGATGTCTCCACAGGAGACATCGTCGGGAGGTGACCTTGGGGAGCCCTCCCCCTCATCTAAGTCTGTGTCCTCGGTTAGGGACTCAGGGAAGTCCAAGTGCCTCCTCTTACACGTATGCTTGCGAGGCACATCTCCTGTGGGGCTCTCCGGGGAGTGCTCACAAGCCATCTGTTCCTCTGGGGGGACTGTCTGGGGCCCTTCAGGCATGTGGTGTCCCTCTGGTAAGACGATGGGGACCGCAGACAGAGCCGAAGGGATCTGGGTGGAGCCCGAGGGGATGGGCAGGGGCCTCGATCCGACGGAGAGGACCCGTTCTACCACATCGAACGCTGGAGAACGAACCTCCTGTGAAGCCAATAAGGAGGCCAGTCTCCCCGGGTCCGATGCGAGAATCAGAGCCGGACCGGAGCTCCGAGAAAGGGAACTGCACCGACAATGTCAGAGCCGATGGTAAAGGTTCCACTCCCTCAGATCCGACCCCCAAGCTCCGGCTCAGATCCGAACTGGTTGGATCCGAGATGCTCCAGGCAGCTGCCGGCGTCGAGGACATGAGGGCCGTCAGTGCCGACACCCCGACCAAGGCCAACCTTGGATCAGAGAACTCCGAAGCTGAAGGTCGGATCAGGGAAGGAGTAATAGGCTGAAAAAAGGGAAGTGAGCTGCCCCCTCCTCCTGAGGGGAGGGGGAGCTGGCAAGACCCCCATCTGGATCTGTGTATGGATAGAGTGCCTCATCTTATCCAGATCTATGTCTGAGAGAAAACAGGTCGACCGAGACAAGGCCACAGACTCCGACCTGGCTGGTCGGGGAGCTGAGGCCCGGGAGACTGGGCATGCCTCCTCCGGCTCCAGGGAGAGCCCCGGAGACCGGAGCCTAGGGGAGTCACGGATCCGAGCAGACTTGATTGGGGATGAGAGGTCCGGAGTCCTCTTCCTCTTCTCCTTCATCCTCGACTCTCTCTCCCGCTCTCTACCCCTCCTCTGCTCCGCTAACGCAGGCTTAGAAACGGGAGTTTGAGTCACAGCCTGGGAGGGGCAGAGGCAGAGAAGCAGGAGAGGCAGTCATGGTAGCAGCAGTGACTGAAGCCGAGGACAAGGAGGGAGGATCAGTGGCAGGAAGAAGCCCCTTGAGGGCCAACTTGGCCTTTCTGTCCTTCAAAGCTCAGGGGTTGAACCCCGCACAGATGGAATAGTCAACATTGAGGTGGGCCACACCTAAACACAATACCCACAGAGTGTGGCCATCCGCTGAGGACAGCTTATGGCCACACTCTGTGCATCGTTTAAAAATAAGCTTTTCAGCCATATCTAAGAGAAACAAACAAAAAACTTTCTTCCTTAGAATTTAACACAAACCCACTCAGCACACTAGACTGACTAGAAAGGAGGGAGGGACACCACAGACAAACTACACTAACTACTACATGCCTACATGCGATGCCAAAGCGATGGGAGGGGAGAAAGGGTACCTACATTAATCTAAAAAGGCTAATCTACCAAAAAATTTTTTAAAACTTAGTCAAAAAACACCCTGCTAGCTGGAGCTCTACAGACACGATGCTTCACAAATCGCAGCAAACGAGATTTGGGGATGGAAGGCAAGGGAGGTGTATTATGGGTAAGGGGAGGAGTCTGGAGCTCGGAGCCGATGCTAGTAATCTTTGTCGGCTTGGATATGATACGGATCCGTATTCCCACAGGTTGAAGAGCAAATGAAGTAAATTACTTCAGATACACCTTTCAGATGAGGCCTGAGGAGAAAAACTACAAACATTTTTAACAGACATTCGGTAATTGCATGAACAGACGTTATGTAATATACATTAACAATGACACATACACTTGTAACTTAGATTACATTCATATGAAACCAGGGCAATTATTACAGTATAAAAGATATTTATGGATTTATTAGATGTTGAACACTGGGTGTATGAAGAAATGTATTAGTGGGTTTGTGAAACAGATAACGGAGCTTGTGATTAGTGCAAGGGGTTCAAAAAAATGGAAGTGATGAAAGGAACTTGTTAGGGCCCAAAAAGTTACTACTATAGTAAATATATGGGGTATTAAGCAGGTCCACAGACAATTATATATGATTATCAAAAGATTTATATTAGCAGTATAGATGTAGGGTGGCAAGCAGTGCCACAAAAACTATGTATATGTCTGAGATTCTAGTAAAGTGTTTCAGGTATTGGTGAAGAATGGATGTGGAGCACAGGACTGTTGAATGAAAATAAATAGTTTGATGATTACAGCAAGATGAAGATTACAGTGGCATTTATCCTGGAGATGTATAGGAACAGATATATTAATTTGATAGGTGAAGGTTTTAGCTGTGTTTTAAATTAGTTTACATTTTGAATGGATTTAATGGTTACACTATTTGAATACAGGGAGTCACCTGCAATATTAGATGATTTGGTTACAGTGATTTCTCTAGAACATAAAAGTCTGTTGGGGTAATAGTGTTGTATTAAGTTAAGGGCTGGGCAATTTTCTAACTTTTAGAGAAGTCTGTGTAGGTGATGTAATTCTAACCAGAGTGCTAAGCAGCGACATGTTCTATTATTATAGTTTATTGCAGATTCAGCTATTTTATTATAACAATGCTCCCGTTTGCACGGTTGTGAGACAGGATGGTTTAAGACTGGCGAAGCACAGAACAGAGATAGCAGTAATAAAGCAGAGGCTATACATCTTCTGGCTAGGGTCAGTCTTGGAAGGTTATTACCCTATAAAATGTATGTAGTTTATGAGTTTAGAAGTAGCCTGAGGATGATTAGCTCCAGTGAGAGATAGAGACTTGTTGAAAATCTCCTGGGTACACCCAAGGAATAAAAGCCAGAAAACTACAAAAAAGGGGAGAATGTCTTTTAGGAATGCTGTTGTAAATTTTGAATTCAATTTTAGAAATCAAGGCAGTCCTATTATCTTTACATAAAGGGATTATAACAAGAAGTTATGCACTCACCATAATGTTCGATGTATGTAGTCCATCTCGCCTCACATTCTTACTCGCGGGTTCAGAGCTGAATATCGGCTCAGACTTTGCCAACTCGAAGTCTCTCATTGGCTGGGCCAAGCAAACATCCCATACTGCACTGCTCCATAACCCCAGATCTAGTTTGCTGCAAATCCAACAATCACACCACATGCATAACAATCCAAGAAGGTAGAACACTATCAAGGAGAATAAGAAAAAACAAACTACCATTGAAGGGTACTCTAGCACCAATCCCAACCTCGAGATCCTCCAGAAAGGGGGCAGGTGGGAGGGTACATAAGAATGTGAGGCGCGATGGACTACATACATCGAACGTTATGGTGAGTACATAACTTCTTGATGTTATGTAGTCCAATCTCGCCTACATTCTTACTTGCGGGACAGCGTCCCCAGCACCTCTATCCTGGAGGCTCAAAGGAAGATACTCCTGAGGACTGTGGAACCAAAGGAAGCCCGGCCCCTAGAAGCCACGTCCAGTTTGTAATGAGTAATAAAGCTGTGCGGGGAAGCCCACGTGGCTGCAGCACAAATATCATCCAAAGATAGTCTGGCATGGTATGCCAGAGACGCAGAAACAGCCCTAGTAGAGTGAGCCTTGACAGGGAACAGTAGATTTTTTTCCTGATGAAGAATAAACAAAGGAAATACAATTCGAAATCCATCTGGAAATGGTAACCTTGGAAACACGGGAACCCACTCTATTTTCTGAAAAGGATACAAACAATTGGTCAGATTTTCGTAGGTGTTTGGTCCTCTGTAGATAGAATCGTAATTTTCTGTGCACATCCAGTTGATGAAATCTAAACTCTGCCTTGTTCGAGAATTGAGGGAAGAACACTGGCAGCTCAATAGACTGATTGAGATTCACAGCAGATGTTACCTTGAGAAGGAAGGACGGATTAGGTCTAAGAGAAACTCTGTCCTTATGAAAAATTAAATACGGGGGTTTGATGGAGAGAGCTTGAATCTCTGACACTCGTCTGGCTGATGTGATGGCTATTAGAAAGGCGGTCTTCCAGGACAAAAACTTTAATTCACAGGTGGCAGCCGGCTCGAAAGGTGGAGAAGGGCTTGCAAAACAAAGCTTAGATCCCAGGGCATGATAGGTTCTGACACAGGAGGCTGGAGTAATAAGTTGCCCTTTACAAAGGCCTTACAGAGTTTATGAGCCATAAGGAAAGGCTCATAGGAGGTATGAAAGTTTGAAATAGCCGCCAGCTGGACTTTAATGGTAGTGGGCGCAGAGCCCTGCTGAAAGAGCATGGACAAGAAATCCAAAACAGCAGCAATTGGGGCTGTGTAAGGGTCAATTCCTTGGGCATGAGCCCAAATAGAGAATCTCTTCCATTTGCTGGAATAAATCTTCCTAGTCGAAGACTTATGAGAAGAGGATAAAATGTGCATCACCTCAGGTGAAAAACAATGAAGTCTGACTAACGACGTAAGTGGAGTAGCCAGGCTGTCAACCTGAGGGTCTGCAGGGAGGGATGGAACTGTACCGACATGTGTGTCAGTAGGTCTGGTACTGGGTCGAGAATCCAAGGACTGTCCACAGCGAATGGATGGAGAAAGGAGAACCAGACCTGGAGAGGCCAGTGTGGGGCAATTAGAATCATCTTGCTTCCCAAGGATATCCCTTTCTGAATCACTCTTGGTAACAGAGGAAATGGAGGGAAAGCACAGAGCAGTCCGGAGGGCTAATCGTGGACTAGAGCATCCCTGGGTGACTCCCCCTGTGGGGGGATCAGGGTGAAGTAGTTGCTGCATTTGGCACTGAGGGGACTGGCAAAAAGATTGCAGCAAGGCTGACCCCACCTGCTGAAAATCTGTTCCGCAACCAGACGGTTCAGGGACCACTCGTAAGGCATCAGAATAGCTCTGCTCAGCCGGTCTGCTATCACATTGGCCTTCCACGGAATGTGCGTTGCCACTAGAAAACATTGGGAAGACACTGCCCACTGCCACACTCGCATGGCCTCTCTGCACAGGGGGTAAGATCTGGTTCCTCCTTGTTTGTTTAGATACCACACAATGGGCATGTTGTCCGAGTGTATTGCAATCGTCCCCAGAGGAAGAGAGCTCTGAAGTGCCCGCAACGCCAGTAACACCGCTCTCATCTCTAAGACATTGATGTGCAGATGTACCTCGTGATCTTGCCATGTGCCTTGGACCATCCTGCCAAGATAATGCCCCCCCCCATCTGGGAGGCGCCCGTGGTCACCGTGGCGACAGGTGGCAGAGGAACAAACGGTTTCCCTTCGTTCAGATTGGTGGAGCACAGCCACCAACTGAGATCCTGTTTGCATCTGTCCGTGAGTAGGATCTGGTGGGAAAGGGGGAGTTTTTGGAGAGACCACTGGGCAAAGAGAAGCCATTAAAGAAGCCTCATGTGTAATTTCGCTAGAGGCACTAACATAATGGTAGCTGCCATGGTGCCCAGAAGCTGAAGAGCCCATTTCTCCTGTACTTTCCTGAGGGGTAATAAAGCATGAACCTGATTTTGTAATACTCTGATCCTGTCGTGCAGCAAGAAGGCCCGCATTTGAACGGTGTCTAGCTCTGCGCCTATAAACGTGACATGCTGTGAGGGCAGCAAGGCAGATTTTTCCCAGTTCAATGTTTTTCCTAGTCATTGACAGAGGGTAATGGTAGCGTCCCTGACTCGGATGAGTAGATGCCTGGTGGGGGCGGTGAGGAGCCAGTCGTCCAGGTACGGAAACACTTGGAATCCTTGACGTCTCAGGTGAGCTGTCACCACCGCCAAACACTTGGTGAACACCCTGGGGGCTATGGTGAGACCAAAGGGCAGGGCACGAAACTGAAAATGACTGGCTCCCAGCCGGAAGCGTAGGTGACTCCTGGATGCCCTGTCCATTTTGATATGATAGTAAGCATCCTTGAGGTCGATGGAGCACATTCATACTTCTTTTTCCAGCAACGGAAAAATGGACTGAAGTGTGACCATTCGGAACTTGGACTTCAGAATGTAGTGGTTTAATCTGCTGAGATCTAGAATGGGTCTCAGGTCCCCTGTTCTTTTCGGCACCAAAAAGAGTCTTGAGTAAGTCCCTAATCCGATTTGGTCTGAGGGGACAGGTTGGATGACTCCCTTCTTTAGCAGCTTTGAAACCTCTAATGCTGCGTGATCCCTTTGACTGGGTGGAACGTCCGGGATTCTCCTGAATGGAGGGGGTCTGACGAAAAGGGGATGGCATAACCTCCGGAAACTATTCGTAATACCCATCGATCCTGGGTGATGCTTTCCCAGGCTTCCGGGTACAACGATATGCGGCCCCCAACTGGCTCCGGAATAGCACAGTCGGGCAACACATCAGGAACGATGGTAGGAAGAACCGCGAACGGAATCACGGTCTCCCGAGTTGCGGGGGCCTCCTCTGCCTCTAGGGTGGCGTCTTCCAGAATAACCTCCCCTCCTCTGCCTCTGGAGGGGGACTCACCTTGTGCGGCCGGGAAAAACTTCTGCGATTTCTTGAACCACATCTTCCTTCCCCTCTGAGCCTTGGGGTAAGGTCTCGAGGGAAGGGAAAAATGGACCCCTACGGCAGACAGGGTCTTTCCCTCTTGCTCGCATCTGGTGAGGGTGTTTTTCACTTTGGTCCCAAAGAGCGAGGACCCATCAAAAGGAGCGTCAGTGAAGGAAGACTTGAAGGCCTCCGTGAATTGACACAGGCGCATCCAGGCTTGCCTCCTGAGAGCTACTCCCGAACTGGCTGCCCTACTCGCCCCCTCGGCTGCATATGATATGAGCCTTATGGACGAGTTGACAACAGAATTGAGGGTAGACACCTGGGCGTTAACCGTGTGCGCTATCGCCTCAGGTACGTTACCCGCTAGAGTATCTCCTAACTCCTTGAGGAGATCTCTCTGGAGCACAGTAAAATGACAGAGGTAGTTCAGTGACCGTAGGGGGAAGGTCGCTGATGAGAGGGTACGCTTCCCGTACCAGTCCATGCTCCTAGACTCCTTGTTAGGAGGATGGACGGTGGAAGAAGACTCGGCTACTTCCTGCTGTGTGGCCGCCGCCACCACCATGGCATCCACAAAAACCTCTTTGGACAGAAAGAAACTTATTGGACCTTTGGGGTACAGGTTCCACCAAATCAGGATTCTCCCACACCCTTCGACAAATTAAATCCAAGAGCTCGAAGGGTGGAGACACCCAGGAGGCGGAGGGTTGAGCACCAAAGGCCTTGAGGAATACAGACTCCTCCTCAGAGGGGATTTTGGATGGCCAGTCGCCTCTCTGTCTCAGTATCTCCAGGATGTTGGAGAAAGAGATGTCATCAGAGGACGACTTGGGGGAACCCTCAGACTCCTCGAGGTCAGTATCATAAGTGAGAGACTCATCCTGGGAGTCTATGTGCTTCCTCTTGCACGACTTCTTTCTAGGGGGCTCCTCAGGCACAGACTGAGGGGCCCTCAGAAAGTTGGGGACCACTCATGGGGGTATCCCCAGACCTTTGGGCTCCACCATCTATGGATAGGGGGACGTCAGAGACTCTAGCCGGGGTGGAAGTGGATGGAATGACCGATCAGGGTGATGTAACTGACGATCTGGCTAGTGCACTCTGCATGGCCTCGAAGGCGGGTCCCCCCGAATCAGAGGACCGACAGGCCTGGCCATGACCGGGGTCGGGGTCCCCCGAGCCGATGCGCCGAGAGGGAGGCTCGGAACCGACAGGTGTCCCGAAGTATCCCCCTCGGGCCCGACTGAGGAAACCCGAGTGCCGAACCCTGTGGACGGAGCAGACGTGAGCACCGATCAACCCTTGAGGGGTATCGGAGCCGGCGCAGGATCACTCGGAGCGGAACACTCTGGCTCCGAAGACAAGGAAGTGCTCGGAGGAGGAACCATCGACACAAGCATCGGGACGGGCTCTGGAGAAGACTGGGTCGGAGCCGAGAATAATTTTGCCAACACCGGCGACTGCAGGAGCCTCTGTACCACCCTATCGACATCCAAATCAGAAAACCTGGAGGATTTGGAGGACAGGGAGGGAGATTGGGATCACCTCTCAGGAGAATCATGCCTAACACTGGGCGACCAGCTCCGAATGGGTTCCAGTAAAATAGGAGCCGACGCCGATTCCAGTACTACAGATACCTCCTGCGGCCCAGAGGACAGAGGAGCCAAAGAGGTAGAGTCACGTTTAGACATTTTCTCCGAGGGCTCCGAGGAGACAGACGGAGCCGGAGATCTCTTCTTCGCCTTCGAAGCTTTAGACCTGGACTGAGAACTAGAAGTAGAGTCTAAAGACTCCTCAAACGAAGGTTTTAGGAGTCCCTTCAATATTAGTTTATTTTTCCTCTCCTGGAGCACCCTTGGACTGAAGGCGTGACAGAAGCTACAAGACTCTTGCAAATGAATAGCTCCTAGGCAGTAAACACATACGGAATTGCCCATCCGTAATGGACATTTTGTAACTACACTTGGAGCATTTTTTAAAACCGGAAGGTTTATGTTCCTTCTGATCCTTAGACATCTTACACAAGCAGACCACTGAAAACAACCTAGCCGGAAAAACAGTAAAGGCGAGAAAACTACTGATCAGACTACACAAGGCAACCAAAGAACCTCCAAGTAAAACGGTTCTTTACTGACAACACACTACTTAATATTAAGCAGAACACATTTATCCAAAAATACACTAACAGAAGTCTTCCACAAAAGGAAACGGAGCACTACACACAGAAAGGAGGACTAGGTCCTCTAAGTAAAATGGGCCTAGCCCACCAGAACTGTTAGGGATACCAACTACACGAACAAAAAACACTACAAACAAGCAACAAGAAGAATAGCTATTAAAATAGCTTTTGTGGTTGAACAACTAGCAAATTTCTCAAGAGAAATTGAAAAAAGAAGGCACTTAGCCACAGCCAAACGAGACCATGTCCTAGCTACACGAGCTGCAAACGAGATCTGGGGTTATGCAGCAGCGCAGCATGGGATACCTGCTTGACCCAGCCAATGACAGACTTCGAGCTAGTAAATAAAAGTTGGCCGAGTCGGAGCCGATATTCGGCTCCGAACCCACGAGTACGAATGTAGGCGAGATTGGATTACATAATATCAAAAATTTTAAAGGAGGGAAAAGGTGTCCAGACAGACACTTCTTATGTCTGAACTGATCAGGATTTATTTTCCTTTGTCAAAAGAGTTACAACGTTTAAGAGACATGGATTCTGCTAGAGCACACAGGCAATAGTTGTCAACCTGGATGCTGTGAAGTCACTTACTAGATAAAGTGCGGGTTTATATTTAAATCCCTGGAGAGATTAGGGTTTTCAACTGGAATTTTTTTTACCTTTATTAGGAATACTTACTTTCACCTGAGCAGAAGGACTTCTGTAAGTGCAGAATTATCAGGTGAATTTGATCTGCATAAGGTAAAGGCAGGGCTGTCCTCTCTCCCCTCTTCAGTCCACATTTTAAATAGATCCTTTGGCAGTAGCTACTGAAGTGTTTTGTTTTTGAGGATATTTTGCAGAGAAGGTTCCAGGTGAAGCACAACTTTTGGTCTATCTACCAGATCCTGAAAGAGATCTGAATTGTTTTGTTAACATTTGGTAGAATTTCTGGTTTAAAGTTATTACTAACTGCAGCCTTTAATTTATATTTTTTAACCATTTGCCACTTTGAAACAAATATTTCAAACTCTATGGGTTCCTGGTGATTTGGGTAGCAATGCCACTCTCATACTGCTCAGTTAACTTATGATAACGTAAGGGTATGTAATTCTCTGAAAGGAAGAGATTAACTTACTTTGGACAAAAGATTACTGCAGTTCAAATATTTAGTTTGTGCAATGTATAAACATAATTCAGGCAATACAGTTACATCCAAGATGTGCTTCCTTTTAAAGGTCAGTGAAAGACTCCAAACTTTATTTGGGAAGGTAGGAGGCCTACAGAGCCCCATCAAAAAAGGCATCTTAAAGGGGAAAGTCCTGGACTGCTGGACTCCAAGTGTTATTGGTGAGTAGTGCAGCTGAGTTTCTCCTGTCTCCAGTTAGACTGGACTTAACTGTTGGCTCCATAACAAAAGACTTGACATCAGATGTGTAGACAACAGATGGATTCAGCTGAAACAGTATTGTGGGACAGGTCCCTTGTTTGTTAATTGTGCTGGACAAGACATTTACAAAGCTTAACCTGGGTCAAGGGAAGGTTTGGTTGAATCCACTGTAACTTCATCCAAGGACTCCTCCTGATTTGTAAGGCCTCACTTGCCTAAAAAGGGATAAAACTTTAGTTTTGAGTTTAGTAGGGAACTGATCCTAGCCCTGGGCACTAAATTAAAGAAAATTAGTTGCTTGGATGGAGATACTTTCAGGTATGTAGGGGTCTCATTTCATTATAGATTGAGCTTAAGAGAACTTCAGACAAAAAAAAAATCAAATCTCTCACCCAAGGATACAATTTATAATGTCTATTCATATGGATAATTTGGACCACAGTAACTTGAGAGAAGATAAGGTACTTTTCCGTTAAACCCCTCATCAGCTGCAGAGACTTGAATTAGCTACTTCATGCCAGAGTGCATTAGTAGGCGGCCTTTTATTAGTGGCGCAGCTGAAGGATGATGTGTATGTGATTTTTATATGTGTACCTCACCATGTCAATGGCCTTCTCCTGCCAGCGAACTAGTAAGATGAGATCAGAGGACAGAACTCCTTCAAAGGAAAAATAGCCTGGAAATAACCTCTTCGCGGAAACAAAAGTGAATGTACCTGGTCCCGTATTGAACAGAATGATTTGGCATTGCAAGTGGGATCACAAGTGATTAAGAACTAGAGCTCTCCAACAGCAACTGCTTCTACGGCCACCTCTGCCACAGGAGAGAAAAGCGGGAAGTTCTATGTGTGCAATAACTTGAATTATGTGTAAAGAAAACGTTCTGCAACTGGTAGGAGTTTAACGGTGTATTTCAGCTATTTCTGGTATGACATGTTACTGTACACCTAACAGAACAACAGAAACTTGTCAGTTTTACAGATGTACTTGTCACACAGAAAATGAAATACTGGCAGCGTGAACTTGTAGGGGTTTATACCGGCAAAATAAGTACTAAGCAATGTTTACAAGATGTACCTGATATGTTGTTTCTTGAGGTGATAGGTTTGCAGCTGTCTACAGGTTGGTTACAAATTTACAATCCTTTAGTGCGGTTCCAAGGCATTGGTATTTCAACCTTTAATCATAAAAATGGTAGAACATGCCCTTAAAAACATTAACAAGCGTCGGTTGAAAAGCAGGTCACTTACTTTTAGAGCAGAAAATCTTCAGAAACTTTAATTTAGTTATTCAGAAGTGTATGAATCCTTGGAAATGTAACAGTGTGAGGTGGTACGGCTTCACTTCACAGCAGTGCACAGAGGTAGGGCTTTAACGGAAAAGTACCAAAGATAATTATGGATGTTAAGAAACCTTCCTTTAATAGCCTGACAGAGGAATGGGACCATATTTTAGTGCCTCTTACAGATAATCTGTGGATAAAAGTTTGTAGAACAAAGTGAGTGGCCAGAAAGGGGAGGAAGTTACATATTTCTGGGTGGAAGTGACTGCATAAATACTTCTTTACCTCAAGGAGGCTAATGGTTACACGCCCTTGCACTTCAAGCTGGAAACAAGAAGTCAAACATTCTGAGACTGTTTTTCAGCACTGGGTTCAGGGCTTCATAGATGCACTACATCAAAGGAAGTTGGTATTATCCTCTTTCAGTTTTTGGTTTGCTATATTAAGATCACTAAAGTAGGATAAGCATAAACATGCTCTACTGTTGGGAGATTTTGTTAGTCTCTAAAAAAAACCATTACTAGGTGATGGATATCCCAATTACCACCTTCAAATGAGGGTGCCCATAACTTAACTTTAGGATCTAGCACTTATGAAAGTAGGGACTTTACCAAGTGTGAAAAACTGAGGGGCTGCCAGCCCAGCCCAGCCACATAGAATTATCTACAAAATTCTATGCCATTGTAAATATTAATATAATCCACAGGCTTCTTTTACAAATAAAAAGAAAAGTAAATGTAAGAAAACTGTTATATGCTGAACTTCTAAAATGTAACCACAGTGCACCCTGCTGGAAGAAAGCTGTTAAGTAAAGAATTATAACTGTTTTTGATCTCAAGCTCGGAGACAGGATGTCTGGGGCTAGCAAATTCTTTCTATTGCTATTAAGACAGAGATAATTACTAGATTTTACATGTAAAAGTGTATTTTATTGCTGTGGCTTCCTGGCCAGGTGCAGCTTACAAAGAAATGTAAAATTTGAGTTTCTATTAGTCTGGGAACTAAAGAAGTGATAAACATGATGTAATGTGAAATGACTCAGCAGTACTGGGTATTATCAATTTAGGACTTTCTCAGAGAGAAAGACTGAGCATTCTGTATCTTGTCTGGGATCAAGTAATAACATCCACTCACTAGCAATTGCTTGCTCTGTATATAAGTAGTATTTAGAACAGTGATTTCTGTTAAGATTTAGATAGGAATTTAGCTAAATTAGTCTAGCTGTTTTCTATATTTATGTCAGACTGTCCTACAATATTGTTTTAAAGTTTCCTGTGATTTCTGAACTCTTGATTAGCACTGTGTTGAATTGATGAGATTTGTCTTGCGCTTTTATTATTTATTATTAAATATTTTTAAACCTTTCAACTGTGGCTGTTTTGTGTAGAGATAATTCAAGCTCAGAGAGTACTTGCATGTATTTGGTGATACTGTCTAAGCCACTCCAATAGTCTTGCCAGCCAATATTCTTTGGTCAAAGTTACTATTTGGATAACAGTAATATTACACAGTGAAATTGGTAACCTTTTGGGAAAGGCCTTATAGTAGCGGATAGTAGTGGTTGGTGGCAGTCGGTACTACCTTATAGTCTGGGCAGACAGGGGGCATAGCTGGAGAACCTGTGCCAGCCTTCCCCAGGAGTGTCTCTATCTAAATCAAATCTTAAAGTGTAAGAGTGTGTGTGTGTGTGTGTGTGTGTGTGTGTGTGTGTGTGTGTGTGTGTGTGTGTGTGTGTGTGTGTGTGTGTGTGTGTGTCAGCTACTTGGGCAGGGACAAGAAACACTGGTTGGACAGAAAGGGTGCTGGAGGTTTTAGCTTGACCACTACTCTGAGATCTGGACCATATAGCTGTGCCAGTGGGGGGGGGTCTTATTGGGGATCTGGAGAGAAAGGGAGAAACCAGCCCCAGGCTGACTGATATCTGTGTGCTCTTAAGGGAAATTGTATTTCACTGTGTGTGTACTTGTTATCCCCCCAATGTGCAAGCCCCTCACTGGTGCTAGTGGTGAGGATTGAGGCTCTTTGATTACTGGGCCAGTGTGCACGGGTGTTACACCAAGCAAACAATACCAAAACACATTAATAAACTCATGCCATGGGCAACAACGCAAGTTGATTCTTATCCTCTCTAGGTGGGTGGATCAAGGGTTTAAGCAGGCTTCTATGATTGTTAATTTATCAAAGCATTAAGTATATCAACCTAGGCAAGATATTATTTCAGTGGCCCAGAGGTTACGCTCAATGTTCCTGTATATTGTTGGGATCCTTTAATTTTTTCATGTTTTGATGCAAACTTTGAAGTTTACTTTCTGGGTTTGCATTTTCATAGGTAGGTACTAGGCTATCAGCTCTGGGGCCAATACAAGCCCAGCCAAAAAGGTACCCTGGCTTTTTCCACCCAAGAAAATTATTTTCCTGTGCCACTGTCAAGCAGAGCCACAGAGGTGATCCCTGAGGTGAATTTCCTATTTCCCATCCAATCATCAAGATTTTTCTTGAAGATTGCTAATGAGGAGCTTTGTTTGATATAGATAGGTAGTTTATTCCAGAGTATGGGAAGTCTCTGGGACAGGAATCTATCCCTCCGGCATGTTCTGTTTATTGTGGTGACAAGGTTTAGGTCCCTAGAGCGTGTAGCTCGGAGGGATTGGGATTTCTTTAAGTGGAGCATGTCCAGCAACTCTGGGTTTGACATGGCTTTGTATGTTAGGCAGAGATCACCTCTGAGTAGGCGATATGCGACAGAGTAAAGCAGGAGTTTTTTGAGACTGTCTGCGTAGGGCATCTGTTTGAGGCCGGTAATCCTCTTTGTGAGGTATGTCTGCGGCCTTTCCAGTTGTAGATGTCTTGTGAGGTACAGCCTTTGACAAAAAAAATGAGTGATAAAACTTTTTCTCCATACATGGCTATAATGATGACTGTTGATCACAAACTTGGTTAATAATTTAAAAGTTGTAGCTGTAAAGACTCTGGAAATAATGTTTTATTAATACAAAAGTAACCAAAAGAATACAGACAACACAAGTTGAAAGGATCACTGGAACCCCCCCCCCCATCAAGTGTTGGTAGTATTACTGAACAGAAATGCTTTGCATTTCGAACAGCTGACAATTTAGGAAGAAAATGAGAGAAACTGAGATAAGAAGTCAGCTATTTTTTGCATGAATCACTTACCTCCAGACCAGTCTGTGAAAACCAAGCAGGATTAATGGCACCATGTGACATCATGGTACATACTCAAGTTAGCTGTTCTTTACATCTCAGTTCTGGGCTTCTTTGAAGGACAGGCATCTATCAAACTCAGGTTACTTATTTGCAAACAGCCTTTGACAAAAAAATGAGTCATAAAACTTTCAAACTGACAGGAGACCAGATTAAAATTCCTTCCATAATTTATTTCAAGAAGCAACTTCATGAGGTCTTGTTTGTGCATTCTTATCCAACCAATTCCTTTTCAAAAGACTCAGTTCAACCTTGAGTTACATAAAGACGATAGTTGTGTCACACAGTCTGGCCAACTGCTGCCTATAGTCATTTTTGATAGCACTGTAAACAGTACTTGGGAGATCTACAGCCGAAAAGCCACTAATGGAAGCATATAATTCAAATAGCAGTTAAAATGTAACTGTAAAATTCTGAACATACTTTCTATACCTTAGGCAGCAAAAAAGCTTGACCTTCCACAGCAAAATTCATACTGGAATAGATGTCAATGTTGAACTAGAGTTCAGCTCTGTATCTAGAAAAGGCATCCTTAGATACCACTTTCGTGAAAAACTAAGCATTTTTCATTTTACAATTTTGTGATATGGAAATAGTTTTAATGATGAGTTCAGCATTCTGAGATTATCAACAGGAGTGACATCAGCCATCAGTGGGGTTGGAAGCATGAATGTAAGGTGTGAAACTTCTCCATATGAAGAATTCTGATCATCAGGAAGGGTATCTCTGGCTGTATCAGGCTCATGTTCTCCAAATCCTACAACCTAAGAAAATAAAATAACCATTAAGTAATAAGCCTGGAGCAATGGCTAAAATCACCATGTCAAACAAAGGCAGTTAAGAAGAATGCATTTCAATGAACCATCAATATTGCTTAACCATTCTACCTGCAAACCCTGTCACCTTTGGATTGCACCAGAACACTCCAGTTAGGAATTCAAAGCAATCTCTTTCCCATGAACTATTTATAATTGCAGCAGTTTAGCAGTTTTACTACGTTCAGAACAGAAGGCACAGTTCTAAAGAATCGCTGCCCACTACGCCTCTTTAATATTTCCACACACAACTACACTCACTGCAAAGCAAAAACTAACACCAGTACATCTCTGAGAGGATATTTAGAAGTGGGTCATGATGAATATAGTCACTAAGACTGTATCTGTTCTATCTTGAAGTATCAGCTGATTTATAAGAGCATCTTTCATTGATAGGTCCAGTGCTGGGTTAATCCATCTCACCAATCAGCACTTGGCAAAATTTTTAAGAATACACAGCTATTCTGGCACATGATCTGATGTCAGATGATAAGGACTTCAGCACTGTCCTCAAAGCAAGCAACTTCCTACAAATCAAGAAATAATAACTGTGAAAAAGTGGAGCCAATGTAATTATATTCTTTCACAGAAACTGTGTTTTTGTACATCTTGCAGCATGTAAAATCAAGAAGCAATAATGACAACTTAGCATCTACATTGTTAACAAGTAATTGAAGAAACTGTGTCAAGTTAAAGTAAATGCAATTATATTCTGTGATAAAAGATGTGGCCATTGCAAATCTTGTAAATGCAACATGTACAGAATGGAAAAAAAATGTAAAACTGATTTCAGTGGAAGGATGGCAAAACTGTAGAAACATGAAAACAAAAATGAGCTCTTAAAATGTGCAAATGTTTTTACTGCTTACGTGTATCACTACCTCAACAATAACTTGCTGGAACCCGCTCCTCCTCCAATTAAAAATACACTAAGAACTGGAAAAATATTGTCAACTTTTGAATCCAAACAGAAATGACTTGGACTCTTGTGTATAGAGTAGCCATATGCTAAGTGAGATACTGCTTTACTTATGGATTGTGCTGGTGGACTACACATCTGGACAGGGATAAAGTTTGACTCCATTCCTTTGTATAACAATGCAACTACTCCCTTTTGGAGTTCTGGTCAGTTTCACTTGTGTAGATAGCTAAAGCCCTGACTATGACCAAGGTGACCTGAGTTTGAATAACAGGGGCCTACCGGAGCTGATGTGGGGAAAGACAGAGACATCATGTAGCATAGCCAGTTTGCTCTCTTCAGCAATAAGAGATCATGATACATGTCCAGGCATTCACCCCTACAGTAAAATACCCACAAATGGAGATTAGAAATCAGGTTGGGGTGTTGGCTTTGAGTGGTAAAGGGCAGTCTTGAAGGGTTACATTTCTCATGGCAGCAAGTGGCATACTCTCCCTGACACACCCAATGCACACCAAATTATGGGGTAGTAAGGTACATGTGCAGTGGGGTTATGGACTAATGTGTCAAAAAACAAACTACCCCTAAGAGCTGCCTTGATAATATTACCTTTTGGTCAATCTCATTCCAGTGATGGGGATTAAACTGGTCAAACAGCCAGGAGAGAGGGATGGGTGCTTGGCAGGCAGCAAGGGAAAAAAGAGCAAACACATTTTGGACTTCTGTGCTAGAGGTAGAGAGAAATTCAGTGCAGCTCTAATTGCTAAACGAGACAGACCAATGAAAGACAATGCTGTTAATTAGAATTCTTCTTAGTGATACTGTTAAAACATTTTTTTTTTTTTTTACAAGTTTTACAGTCCATTTTCCTTTACAATGGGTATGCTATTTTATTTATTTCTAGTAAAGAGTTGTATTACTCAGTTTCAAATGCTTGCAGATGATTTACTTATTTTTGTTAGCTTAAAGGCATGTGCATTGTAATGTGCATTAAGAATGGCTCCCGACTGAAATGTTGCACCTTGGAATAAGTGCCAACAAGCTGCAAAAAAGACCAAAAACTCAGAGGAAAGTGAATCTCAAAAATCAGTTTTCTCCTTAAAACTTCTTTTTACAGGGGTGGGTGGAGTTGTGAAGGAGGTGGTGGTGGTGTTGGTGTATACCAACTCTGAGATCACCATACATAAGAGAAAAGGGAATATTCTAAGAACTGGCCATCTCGGACTTGGTATAAATGCAAGTCCTTCTTTCGACTAATCAGTCTTGGTGATTCGGGATTTGCTCTAGCAGGTCCCAACATTTCAAATGCTTACCAGTAACGGTATGCCTTTTCGAAAATTTACTGATCGATGTACAGCTAAACATATAATTATTTACCCGTTGGCTTATTTTAAGGATACAAGGAACTGTGCATATCAAGCTGTTGGTAGCTGAAAGATGAGGAAGAGTACTGGAAAAATATTTATGTATAATGGAAAAAGTGTGTGTGTAAGTGTAAAATACTTTGCTTATCTGCAAAATAATCTTAGTCAAGTTTTAATTAATGTTGGTAAGACTGCACTGGAAGGCACCAAGCTGCGTCTAAGGTGGGTAAAATCCCAATGAATGACTCGGATTTGTAGTTGTGGAGTGTAAAGTTTACAGGTGTGTAGTAGGTGCTGGCCATTACTTCTGGCAGTAGTCCACATTTACCAAACACTCAATTTCCCATGGCGTATTTCTTGGTGCCAGCAGTGCAGCATTAATACCCATACCATCACATACAAATCAGATTATTTTTATTTTTTTATTGACTTGTTTGATTAATGGAATGCAGCATGGAATTGGTGGATTACAGCATGCATACATTACTTAAAATTATTTTTTCCAAGGAACCCACCTTAATAATTCAGCCTAATAAATTCATCTTACACCTACCAGATCTGCCAGCAAGAATCTGTGAGGATAGTGAAAACACCTGGAAGCCTCACACTTAGCAGGCCTTTGTCTTCAAGCAGAAATGGTTCTTGTTTGATCCATCACACCACGATCTTGGAGTAACTGAGGCCCAAACCATACAGGTGTCTGAGGTAAGTCAATATCATTTGCAAGAGAACTGACTGGAAGAGTCCAGGGAACCACTGCAGCCAAAATGGAAATCATTTCTACTTGGAAACACAAGCTTGTCAAGCATGAGGCTTCCTGGTAGTCTCAGAAGTCAGGCAAGAGGTTGATTCCTACTGTCATCCCTCTCTTCTCAGACTTACAGCCACCAAAGGGCAATGAGAAAGAGCTTCTGTTTTTCTTCCTTTCACACTCTACAATTAGAACTAACTAGAATGCTAGGATGGAATACAATCTTCAGTGTCGTGGGAACGTTTTGCAATGAAATGTGGAATTAACTGCAATGGCAAGAAGTGTGCTATCCAGTGCCATAGGATAAAGAATATGTCAATCATTACTTCTCACTGGCCCTGCTGAACAGAGTGGTGGGATGGAGGACCACATTCTGTGTGGAGTGGGAAAAGGTCAAGCTCAGGAGTACTCCATTTCCAAAAGATCCTGACCAAACATACCTCTGAA
The DNA here is from genome assembly GCF_019279795.1 of Protopterus annectens. Taxonomy (NCBI): domain Eukaryota; kingdom Metazoa; phylum Chordata; order Ceratodontiformes; family Protopteridae; genus Protopterus; species Protopterus annectens. The sequence goes on along the minus strand of NC_056744.1, from coordinate 1,448,988,970 downwards.
TCTGAAGCTCCAAGAAAGGAATGAAGGAATATCTCAGAGCATCTACCAACTTTTTCACTTCACCAGTGCCAGCACTAATGCCCGTGCATGGCACAATGCAAGATGAGCAGCACCTCCCAAACAATTAAGTAAGACCTTCTGTCCTCTTGCTTATTTAGGTACCATGCGGTGAACTGATTATCTGACTATTTAGAAACAGCAGTCTCCAAAGCATTCAGGACTATGAAGATTGCTCTTAGCTCCATCTAGTTGATATGAAATCTCTTCAGGGGGAACCATACTTGCAAAACCACATGGGGGCCTCCATGAGCTGCCCAGAAGGCATTTGAAGCATCCTTCATCAGAATTTGTGACAGCTATTGTTGCAGTACTGGATGACCCACCACAAGACTGACATGGGCTATCCACCACTAAGTGGCCTAATAACAGCAGCTTGATACCAAAATGATGTATTTTAACAAGAGGTGGTTCTAAAGTCACTGACACCTGCAATGTCAGGTATGCAACTGTACCACGATGGTTGTGCCTGCCATTAAACCAAGGAAGCACAACACAGTTCAAGCCTTGACCCTGAACTGTTTCTTCACTGAATCATTCAAAGCCATGAACATTTAGGCCCTCTACAGTGCTAGGAACTTCAATCAATGAAGAGCATGCAGTTTGATGAAGGCAATCTTCTAAGCAGGACTCACAAAGACCTTTCTCCAATTTATGGTGGTGGTGGTGGTGGTGGTGGTGGGGGGGGTCTACCAGAAGCCAGTTGTTCAAGTAATGGAACACACAAAAATCTAATTCTGAAATGCTTTGGCTACCACAGACAACACCTTGTTAAAAGTGCAGAAGAAAACCCAAATGGCAACAATTTTCTACTAGAAGAGTTACACACGTAACTAGGGGACCCACTTGAACTGAACCAAAATAACTATGTGCCAAAAGGCATCCATCACTGTGAGGGACATCATCCAGCTGCACTTCAGGAGCATGGCAGCACAGACAAAACTGCCAAAGTATTTTTTTAAATACCTTTATTAAAATCACTTAAGACATAGGTACACATACATTAATAGAAAATAAAACAAACCACTGTTAACATTTTTCCATTTACAAACATATACTACACGTGCTTTATAGCCACTGTCTTCCAGTCCAACATTACATAAATCATGTAATTCCTGCCTTGCATTAAATCCCTCTCCTCCTGAACATTATTATACATGTATTGCTCCTACAAATTCCATTCATTCCTATGTAATGTGCTCCTTCCCTTTTCTAAAGATCCCTCTTCCAGTTCTTTTTTTCTTTTATAATATTCAGTACTTCAAATACAATTGGTATAATATTTGATTTCCACTTTCTAGTAATTGCTTTTTTTGGCAGCCAACAGAATTAAATTAAAGAATACCTTGCCTTATTACATCTAGGCAATTCAGATTCTGTGTCCCACCTTAAAAATAATTTCCTTAGTTACAGCCATTTGCTCACATAATAATTTGAGAGCACTCTGTAGGGATTTTTTTTAATCTGACAACTCATTACATTCCTAAAAACATGTTCTCAGTTACCTCTTATCACCATTTCACTTTCAAAATTTATCTAACTGAGGTGAAATTCTTTGAAGTCTGCCTGGGTGTAAAAATATCTATGCAAACACTTCATAGCAAAAATACTAAACCTTCTGAATTTTGTTGCATACTTGGGAGCCACACACGTCCTTTCATTGTCCCCTTGTAAAATACTTTTCCAATTCCTCTTCCCACTCTTTCTAACCTTTTCTGATCGATTCTTATGGTTGTCATGCATTATTTTATATGCCTACTAATTTCCCCCTTTAACAGGAGCTTTTGTTCTAGATTCAACTAGAAACTCTACAGAACAGGTCTTTCACTTAGGACTTCCCTATATCTTTCTCTTTGCCTATACTCGGATACCAATCCCTGACAGGGAAGGCAGTCTCTAGCCTCCAAGCCAAACTTCTGTTTGCCTCATCCCACTCTATTACCTTTTCCTCACTAGTTATTTCCTCCCAATACCTTGGTTCCTTTGCAAGTTTTCTCCACTAAATTCTAGCCCCCTTTTGTCTATTTTCTATACCCGTACTTTCAGTCATCTTTACTGGCAAAATCTCATTTCCCCATTCTCAGGTAGACTTAGTTCTCACAATACTATCTGCAACTTTATGACTATAATATTTTGTAGTTATTCTTAAAGATCTGCATCCAAAATCCAACTCTCTATTTCTTGAATCCCCACCCACTTCATCACCCCTTTCCACTTTGAATAGTAACCTTCTGCTTGTGTTATGTATAAAAGCCTTAACTGTGTAGCTCTAACATATCCCTTCAAATCAGGTAACCCTAAACCACCTTGTTCTATTGGGAGGATCAGCTTACCCCAACTTTCTCTCACAGATAAATTCCTTCAAGTCTTAACTAATTACTGCCTGCAACTTCTCCTCTGGTTGACAAAAAATATGCTTGATCTCTATGTAAAACTAAGGGGACTAAACCATGTTCACTGCTTGTATCTTACTATCCATATCAACAAATAAGAGCTTCCAGTTTCTCAGTTTTTCTATCTTTTGTTTAGTCTCTTCCCACACAACCTTAGCTGCCATAATATACTTCCATCTTATCAAGACTGATTAAATGTGGGTATTGCTGAACCAAGTCATGTGTGTGCAACAATTTATGGCTATAGCCTTTATTTTATCCTCATTCATTTTATATCTGGAAAAGACATGCAACTGTCTGAGAATGTTCCAGAACACTGAGATGTCCTTTTTCTAGATTTGGCATGCACAAAATAATATCTACAAATAAAGCCAATGTTTCTTGATTACTATACGAATTATGCCCTTGAAGTTTTGTTTCCCTTATTTTCTTTGTCAGTGGTTCTAAACATAAAGCAAATAAAGGAGAAAGGGCACCCCTGCCTGGTTCCTCTGTTCAAACACAGCTTATTGGAGAGGAACCTACCCCCATCTCTCTGACACACACACACCACACAACACACTAATTCTTGCCTATAATCCTTAATATATCCTCCTAATTAACTTTATTGTTGTATCAGGGAATGCAAATGCTTCCAATACCCTACTCATAAAATCCCAGCTTACTCTGTTGAATGCCTTCTCTGCATCAAGATCTACCAAAATCACTGTTTCATTAATGTCATCAAATGATTGCTTCCCCTCCAGAGAGCCACAATGATCCATATCTATCAATTTTGCCAATACCTTTGCCAATCTTTTAGCTAGTATAGACATAAACCCTTTATAATTACAGTTTAAAACTGAAAAGAGTATATATGATGCTGGATCTGATAGGTATTTATCCTCTGGGTAATACAGGCACCACAGCTTTCTTCCAAGATTCCAAGATGCTGGTGCTTCCCCTCTTTTTAAAATACTTTAGAAAAATCTTCCAGATTTTTATCACTTTCTTCCCTTTTAAATTCCAAACGTCCACAGGAATACCATATGTTCCTGGAAAATTCCCTGCATTTGATTATACATCACCATTGCCATCTCATTTCCTCTGATCTTAACTAATAGTTTTTGTGCTTAATTATATGAAGACTAGTGGACAATGAAGTCTTTCATAAGTATTTCCATTTCTGCTGTTTCTTGGTTTAAGAATTCCTCTGCTTTATACAAATTTTCATAAAAAAACCCAAATATCTTCAATACCTCTACAGGATCTAGCTAAGTTTGGTGACAACCCTTTCTACATTCCGTTTCCCAATTCACTGTACTAAAAGTTTTTGTGATCTGAAGTTATCAAAAAATAGTTGCTTAACAGCAATTTTTCTAAACTTCTGCATACTATCAAACATTCCATTTTCTATTTATCATTCTGCAGTTGTTCCTCTTGCATTGTGTCATTACACTTATTCTGCGATACTTTAACCTTTGTCATCCCCTCTTAAACACTTCCTATTACTTTCGTAAAGAACAACAATGTGATTCTATTATTAAATGCTCAACTTCTCTGTCCTTTTTCTCCCTATTTACAGTCCCTGCTATGAATAAACAATACAGCATTTAAAATATTTTAAATCGACTGTTTCTCTCCAGTAGAACAGTACCTTAGCATACTGTGGTGGTTTCACTTTCAAAAAACTTTTATCCTACCCTGGAAAAGCTTGCTGCAGTCTCCAATTCATTGATGTCAAGGCCAATGAATACAGGTAGTTTTCTGGCCAATTCCCTCCCCAAGCTGACATCACCACGACTGTCTTAAACACCCACCCATGCTGTGATGTCATAATTTCCTGGTCCTTCCCCTACCCATACAAGTAAAAGCTAAAACAAGGAAACTGTACAGGAGTCAAGTCTCCTGCTGTGAGCTGTTAATTGCAACAGGTAACGGCTCAAATTACCCTTAGCACTTTGACAGCTCAGGACGTTTGGTGTGAAGGGGGACATGAGATGAGTTGAAGTAGTACAATTCAGGCTTCACAAAAGACTGCAATTTAGCCATTCTAAAAAGTAGCAGCAGTAAAAAGCACTTTGAAAATCTGTTCTATGGTATTTGCACTGTGTTTTAAGAAGTCCTTGAACGGCATGAAATGTTGCTTAAAACTAAGTGACTGAAAGACAGAAGTGTATGCATGTAAAATCAATGCAGTGACAGGAGCGTTAGGAAGAAAGAGGTCTGTGAGATGTAGTTTTTTACAGACAAGCACTGCATTGTGGAATACCTAGAGGCAGACTAAGCAATCAGGATAACTTAAAGATGCTAGAACCCATGTGGTCAGAGTCAGAAATGATGTATAAAAATATTTAAAAACCTGTAAATAATCCCAGAAACCATGATGAAATGAAATTTTTTTGAGTTTGTGGGTGTGGGTCTTCTTTAACCATCTCCTATTTTATTTCTACTCTGTTTTTAAACTTCATTTTATTCCACTCACTATTTCCAACTTTTGCATTGCTTGAATAATGTCCACTATACATTCCATAAATTCTTCTCTTTTTAATAGGTGGGAGAGCTCCAGTGTCTAATTTTTTATTTCATTATCCTGCATTTTTATCTTAATTTTTAACAGTGCATAATCTGAAATAGTTATTAGATGCATGCTGATGCTTTCAATTAAACACATGTTCCTGTGAAATATAATTAAGGAATAATATATGAATAATATCTAAATGTATTCCACTGAATTCATGTCTTCCACATCAAGTATTTTCAAAAACATTTTTTCGGAAATCTATCCTCCTTTATTATATTTTGCCTTCTCTGTTCACAATACCTCCTCAGTGTTGCAAATCAATATCCATTCCCTACCTACAAGTAACATTCTCTGCTAAAAGTTTATTTCCCTACAATTTTTCTCAAGCTCCATATTAGCAGTGCAAGCTTCCTCCCTTGCTAATAGCCTCTTACTACAGCAAAGCTACCATTACTGTCTTTTTTCCCCTTTTCTATTACTACTGCAGCCCCTCTAAAAATTAGTATTATTACTTCCCTTATCCTTTGGCCATGACATTCTGCTGAATATCCATCCTGAAATCCTTTGTCAAATTCACATACTCATTTCTTTTCAAATGTACTTCCTGCAATATTGCTCTATGCACTCTGCAATTCTTAATGTAATTCCATACTATTCCCTTTTGTCTCGACCAGTATGGCCATTTATATTCCAAGATACTATGGATAGCACAGCCATTATGATAAAAAGCTATTGTTCCCACTTAGTACACATGACAGTTTTTATGAACGCGTATTTCCAACTTTTGTCTTACATGCACACATTAATGTTTGGCAGGCTGATCTTTTGTACAGTTTCTTCTAATCTCCATTTGGACCTAGGTCACACTATTCAAGACTTTTTGTTTTAATAAAAACCCTCAAATAAAAAACTAAATGCACTTTCAGAACATCTCTATTGTCTATTAACCGAGACCAAACACACAAAACTACCTACATTTTTTAGAAATGAAATTTAACCCACCAGATAGGGACAATTGCCCCAAACAGATAGCTGCATCCACAAGCATAACCTAATCTAAAATTAAGTTTACCCATGTTAAAGCACTTTACAGCCCGAGTTCCTACTTGCACCAATTGCTGTCTGTTCTTTTCTGATCTATCTTCCCTTCCCAGGTGTGAAAAATCTTATTTGTTTAGCCTGTTGTGTCTCACCTGGTAGAGTTGGAACACTACTAATTACAGCTCTAATGCATATTTTACAGTAGGGAGTCTCTGGTTGTAATGAAGCAGTTATCAAAACTGTCTTACTGACCAACTGATTAAATACATTCAGCACTAAAGCATTTCATTCAATGTAAAAATAAATATGTAATTTCTCAAAAGTTGTGCAACCAAATGGAATCATAAAACTAAAATCAGAAAACTAAATGAGAGAAAATAATCCAAGAAAGCATTAAGTCCAAAGCACGGCCAGGGTATAGATCAAAAATCAGGCTTATTAAAATTAAACATGGCAAACGCTTTCGTGGGAATAATGCTCCCTTCTTCAGACCATTTAAAATCAATCAGCTATATCAGATTATTTAAAAGTGCATACACCAATTAGTTCAATGGACCTTAAACACATGATTCTGCCAGCAGATGAGAAAAAATATTTTCAGATGAACTAAAAAAAATAAATGATGTCTTACCATAACGTTCCATCTGTGTTGTAGATCTTTTATTCATTCATTATTGCTAGGACTTTGGTTCCGTCCTCAGAACCGACACTGCCGTTATCAAGCTCAAGCCAGCCAAAAACTCTTAGCTAAGACCTACCCACAATGCCCCTCTCATAGTCTCTTCAGATCGAGTTTGCCCGCCCTTATATTATAGAAGTAATGAAAGAGATAGTAAGAGGCTCTGTCTGAGCAAATACCTTAACTAAGGAGATCCTAGAGTCCACCAGGATTCCAGGCAGGGGGAAGGAGTGCGGGAAGTAATGAATGAGTAAAGATCTACAACACAGATGGAACATTATGGTAAGACATAACTTCTTTATCTGATGTTGTAAATCTTTATTCATTCCATACTGTTAGGACCGAGTCCTCAGCTACTTGAGTCCTGGGTGGACCTAAGGAAGGATATTCCTGAGCACCATAGAACCAAAAGATCCTTGCCCCCAGGAGGCCAAACCCAATTTGTAGTGAGTGATAAAGGTATGAGATCTTGCCCAAGTGGCTGCTGCACAGATATCACCCATACAGGCTCTGGGATGAAAGGCCACAGAAGTAGCCATCGATCTAGTCGAATAAGCCTTTATTCTGGAAGGTAAAGACAGTTTATTCTGATGGTAGATAAAGGTAATGATATTTCTAAGCCAGGAAGATACAGTCACTTTGGAGACAGGCTTACTCAATCTGGGTCCCACAAAGCCACAAAGAACTGATCCGTTTTTCTGAAAGATTTAGTTCTGTCTAAGTAAAAATGAAGTTGCCTATGAACATAAAGGGTATCCAGAAGACATTCCCCTCTATTTGAATGCCGAGGGAAGAAAACCGGCAGGTCAATGGATTGGTTAATTGAAAACCCAGAAATGACCTTCGGCGAGAAGGATGGGTCAAGTACATAGGGACACTTTCCCTGTGGAAAATCAAGTAAGGTCTCTTGACACTCAAGGCCTGCAACTCAGATACTCTTCTCGCTGAAGTAAGGGCTAATAGAAGTAGAGTCTTCCAAGACAAAGATTTCATATCACATGAATTAGAAGGTTTGAAAGGAGGGCTTGTTAATGGACTGAAGCACCAAAGTCAAGTCCCAAGGCTCTATGGGGGGCTTGACAGGAGGTTTAACATGTTATACTCCTTTCAAAAAGGTTTTGCCCATACAGTGTGACATAACAGAAGAATTATCAAATCCATTGTGAAAATTTGTGATAGCTGCTAAATGTACAGTAACTGTCTATGCTGAAGCTCCTGCATGTAGACAGGTAGTCAGGTATTGTAGGATCTTCTGAATAGGCATACAGAAAGGGTCTATGCCATGATCTTTGGCCCATGTAGAGAAGCTAGCCCACTTACTAGAATACATTTTCCTGGTGGAAGGTTTGTGTGTAGCCAGAAGATTCTCACGGACAAAATATCAGATAGCCTGGCAATCATGGGAAGTGGAAAAACCAAGCTATGAGCTTGAGGCTGTGGAGATTGGAGTGAATCAGTCCCTGAGGATGAGACAGTAGACCTTGGGAACGATCCAGGATCGGATCCACGGGCTGGGAATCAGATGAGGCCATAGGAAAGGGAACCAGACTTGACGGGGCCAATAAGGGGCAATGAGGATCACTTTGCTTCTCAACCTTTGAGCTTTCTGGAGGAATTTTGGGATGAGGGGAAATGGGGGAAAAGGCATACAGCAGACCCGGGAGCCAATCGTGCATCAGAGCATCCCTTGGTGACTCCCCCCTGAGGGGGATCAGGACAAAGTAGCTTCTGCATTTGTTTAGGGTGGAAGCAAACAGGTCGCAGTAAGGCCTGCCCCAACGATGGAAGATCTGGTCTGCTATTACAGGACTGAGGGACCACTCATGAGGTATCAGGATGTCCCTGCGCAGATTGTCCACAATAAGGTTGGAACTCCCGGGAATGTGTGTTGCTATAAGAAAGTGGTTTGAAGTTATCGCCCAGTGCCAAATTCTCATGGCTTCCCGACACAGGGGGTAAGACCTGGTTCCACCTTATTTGTTTATACACCAGATGACTGACATGCTGTCTGATTGAAGTGCAATGGTCCCAGAAGGGAGGTATGTATGGAACACTTGCAACGCTAAGAGAACTGCCCTCAATTCCAGGACATTTGTGTACAAATTGGCCTCCATGGGGGACCAGGTGCCTTGGACGGTCTTTCCGTGGAAATGTCCCCCCCCCAGCAGGGAAGCGTCCGTGGTCACTGTGGCCCTGGGCTGGGGAAGGCAGAACAGTCAACACCATTGATTTGACTCTGGCTTCATCCACCAAAGCATTTCTTTCTTGCAAAGATTTGTAAGGTGTATCAAGTGGTTGAGAGGATGTGTTGAGATCGACCATTGTGAAGAAAGGAGCCACTGTGCTAGTCTCATGTGCAACCTCGCCAGTGGAACTAAGGTAATGGTTGTTGCCACAGATCCCAATAGTTGTAGTAGTACAAGGTGTGCTGGTACAAAAGTCTGTTGGAGGAGGACTTGAATTTGGCTTCTTATTTTTGAAAGCCTGTGAGGAGGAAGGGAAGCTTGACAGGATGTTGTGTCGAAGATCACTCCAATAAATTCCAGTGTTTTTGTTGGGGACATTTGAGATTTTTCCATGTTGATCGTAAACCCTAAGTGAAGGGCAAGGCCTTGAGTGAGTGTAAGAGAGGCAGTGAATGAGAAGATTCCTGGTTGTGGCAGTAAGGAGCCAATCGTCTAGATACAGAAACACCTGGAATCCTTGTAGTCAAAGATGAGCTACTACAACTGCCATACATTTGGTGAACACTCTGAGGGCTGTCGATAGACTGAATGGCAGTACCTTGAACTGGTAGTGATCGTCTCCCAGCCGGAAGCAGAGAAATCTCCGGGAGCGTTTGTCCATCTTTATGTGGTAACAGCATCCTGGAGATCTATAGAGCATGTCCAGTTGTCCTTCCCTAGAAAGGGGAGGATGGACTGTACTGTGACCATCTGGAATTTTTGAGGTTTTATGAATTTGTTTAGTAAGCTGAGATCCAGGATTGGTCTCCAGTCCCCTGTCTTTTTTGGCACTAAATAGAACCTCGAGTAAAAACCAGATCTCCTCTGGTCTGGTGGGACTGGCAGGATGACTCTTTCTTAGCAGCTTTTCGATTTCTAAGGCTACTACCTCCCTCTGACTGGGTGGAACATCAGGAATTCTTTTGACAGGTCTAGGAGTAAGATCAAATGAGATATGGTAGCCTCTGGATATTATTCTCAGCACCCATGCATCCGTAGTGATGAGTTGCCAGGCTGGTAGGTGCAGGGAAAATCGACCCCTGACTGCTTCCAGAGGAAAGCAATCAGGCCGCTGCTCAGGAGCGCTGGCAGGGTCGGTCGGAGAAGGAACCTCTAGCGCCCTGGTTGCATGGACCCCCTCTGCTCCGAAAGGGGCATCTTCCGGATGACTTGCCTCCTCTGCCTCGGGGGGATTGCTCACCATGACTGTCACAAAAAGATCCTTGGGACTTCTTGAACCACCATTTTCTTCCCCTCTGGTTCCTGGAATAGGATCTCTGGGGGGGGGGGGGACATATGCCCACAGCAGACGAGGTCTTTCAGTCTTTCTCACTTTGTGATAGGGTCTCTAACTTTGGGACCAAAAAGGGAAGATTCGTTAACAGGCGTGTTGACGAAGGAAGATTTAAAGGATTCTGCGAAATCACAAACACATCCAAGCATGCCGTCTCATGATGATGCCTGATGCAGCTGCTCGAGTTGCCCCCTTGGTGGTGTGAGATATCAAGTGTATCGAGAAGTTAGAGACAGATTCCATGTTAGCCAGCTGTGAGGCAACAGTGTCACGCACCTCATCAGGCAGTACCCCCGTCAAAGAGGCAGACATTTCTGAAATTAGGTCTCTTTAGAGGCGAGTGAATTGTGCCAGACAGTTCAGCGATTAAATGGCAAAGGTCGCTGAAGCATAGGCGCACTTCTCCAGTCTGTCCATAGCCCGAGATTCCCTGATCAGGGGATGAACAGTAGAACTATCTTCTGCCAGTTCCCTCTTGGTGGCCGCCGCCATGACCATGGAATCAACTACTAACTGCTTGGACCAATTGGTCTGGTCTTCAGGGGTGGATAAAATGTTGTCTGGCCTCCGGGGGACAGGTTCTACATTGTCTGGGGCCTTCCAAGCATGGTGCATGATCAGTTTTACAAGCTCATCTGCAGGTGGGGTCACCCAGAAAAATGAAGTATAACTACTCAGATGGAATGTTATGGTGAGTACATAACTTCTTTATCTGAAGTAGTTAAAACTTCATTTTATCTGCAACCTGTGGGACAGAGTCCCCAGCTACTTAAATCCTGGGAGGCCCTCATGGAAGGATATTCCTGAGCACCGCAGAGCCAAAGGATGCTCTTCCTCTGGAAATCAGGTCTAATTTATAATGAGAAATGAAGGTATGTGGATTTGCCCAAGTTGCTGCTGTGCAAATGTCATCCAAAGAAACCCTAGACCAAAAGGCAGCGGAAGTCGCCATGGACCTGGTAGAGTGAGCTTTAATTATATTAGGAGGAGATAAAACTTTTGCTTTGTAAACATACGAAATGCAAAGAGTGATCCATCTAGCTAAGGAAACCTTGGAAATGGCCTTTCCCAAAAAAAGTTTGGAAAAGGAAACAAACAATTGGTTGGACTTGCGGAATGACTTTGCTCTATGAAGATAAAAACAAAGTTGTCTATGAACATCTAACAAGTGAAGTTTATATTTACCCTTGTTTTGGAAACTGGGAAAGAAAACGGGTAGATTAATAGACTGGTTTATGTTTGATTCAGATGCCACTTTGGGTAAGAATGAAGGATTTGTACGGAGAGATACCCATACGAAATGCAAAGAGTGATCCATCTAGCTAAGGAAACCTTGGAAATGGCCTTTCCCAAAAAAAAGTTTGGAAAAGGAAACAAACAATTGGTTGGACTTGCGGAATGACTTTGCTCTATGAAGATAGAAACAAAGTTGTCTATGAACATCTAACACGTGAAGTTTATATTTACCCTTGTTTTGGAAACTGGGAAAGAAAACAGGTAGATTAATAGACTGGTTTATGTTTGATTCAGATGCCACTTTGGGTAAGAATGAAGGATTTGTACGGAGAGATACCCTATCCTTATGGAAGACCAAATAAGGAGGCATGGCAGACAAAGCCTGAAGCTCAGAAACCCTCCTGGCTGATGTAATGGCCACTAGAAAGGCCGTCTTCCACGACAAAAATTTTAGATCCACTGAAGCTGCAGGTTCATAGGGGAGAGCCACCAATGCCTGGAGGACGAAGGTAAGGTCCCAAGGAGGCACCGAATCTTTGACAGGAGGACTCAAAAGAAAAGTGCCTTTAAGAAAGCCTTACACAGCCTAGAAGAAGCTAAGGCGAGGTTATCTTCCCCAACATGAAAATTAGAAATGGCTGCCAACTGTACTTTCACTGTGGAGAAGCTAGCTCCTTGCTGAAAGATACTAGTCAAAAAATCTAACACCACCGGAACAGGGGCTGTAAAAGGATCCAGGTTCCTGTGAGAGGCCCAAATGGAAAAACTCTTCCATTTACTGCAATAAACTTTCCTAGTGAAAGCTTTAAGAGGCCACTAGTATAGATTTTACAGGGGATGAAAGACTGGGAGTCCTGGCAATCAATGGAACTGCAGCAACCAAGCTGTCGGCTTGAGGCTGTCCAGGTTGGGCGGGCAGGCACCCGAAGGATGAAAGATTAGATCTGGGCAGGGATCCAGCATCCACAGAGGAGCTAGAAGATGAGACCAAAGGAAGGGAAACCAAACTTGGCGAGGCCAGAATGGGGCAATGAGGATCACTTTGCACCCCAGTCGGCAAGCTTTCTGAAGAAACTTCAGAATGAGTGGTAACAGAGGGTAAGCATACAGAAGCCTGGGGGGCAAACATGGACTAGAGCGTCTCTGGGGGCATCCCCTGGGGTGGGAATTAGAGCGAAAAACTCGCTGCACTTCGCATTGGAAGGAGATGCAAAGAGATCGCAGCAAGGCTGTCCCCATGCAAGGAATATCTCCTCCGCTACTGACTGTTTCAGAGACCACTCGTACGGCATCAGAATAGCCCAACTCAATCTGTCTGCTAAAATGTTGGGAGTGTCTCGGGATGTGCGTTGCAATCAGAAACCGACTGGTGGAAGTCGCCCACTCCCACACTCTCATGGCCTCGCGACACAGGGGATAGGCTCTGGTTCCCCCTTGCTTGTTGACATACCAGACAACCGACATGTTGTCTGACTGAATTGCAATCATTCCGAGAGGGAGGATAGTGTGAAAGGCTTTCAATGCTAAAAGCACTGCCCTCATCTCTAGAACATTTATGTGCAACTTGGTCTCTGTCTGGGACCACATGCCTTGGACTGTCCTTCCCAAACAATGTCCCCCCCACCTGAGTTGGGAGGCGTCCGTGGTCACTGTGGCTTGGACTGGGGATGACACGAAGGGGCGTCCCGCTGCAACCTCCAGTGAACTTAGCCACCAAAGGAGGGACGACCTGCAGGTGTGATTGATCCTGATAGGAAAATCCATGGGCAGGTCTAGCCGCGACCATTGAACCGCCAAAGTCCATTGAAGAACCTGCCGACAAACAAAACGTTATACTAATGGGGGAGGGAGGATACACTAACAATCATAGGCACACTAAAAAGTGTGAACAATCCTAACTTACTTATCCTTGAGCTCAGAGCAAAGAGACCACGATGCTCACTGTGGCGCGGCAAATGAGATCTGAGAGAAGGCAGGAGATGGTGGTGCATTATGGGTAGAGGGAGGAGCTCGGAGCAGATGCTAGAAAATAATTTGTCGGCTCGGATCCGATATGGATCCGAATACCCACAGGCTGCAGATAAATTGAAGTTAACTACTTCAGATCAACTGTTTTTTTCTTATCATCCCAACTCCTTATTTCCTCTGTCTCAAAAGAAATACCCGAACGGGCTGTATCATATCTTACATCTCATCTCAAGCTTGTTTGGACTAAGGGGTCAGGAGCAGGTACTAGAATCATTACCAGTCTGACAAATGCATATGATTCAGTGCAATACCCAAAACTCTTAAAAGAGCCAACAGCATCAGTATTAAACCACCTCAATAAAATGGATGCAAAGCTACCTTAGTGAAAATCTATCAAAGTCACATGCACAACAGGTCAACCTGGCTATCTTCAAGTTTCTGCCTTAGGTCTTCTGCTTGTCTACGATGTCATCAATGCCTACCTCTACATGTCACTGCTTTGTTCTACACTTTCTATACAGTTATACAGTCCTGTGTTCTGTAGTTGGACTCCTCAGAACTGTCACTAAACTGTGAAAAATAACCAAAAGCATGATTTCTGGAACAGCCAAATCCATGTTACAGGTTCATCAGACTGCATCAGTAACCTCGACAAGGGGAACAGGACTTAAACTCACTGCAGCAGTTAAAATACTTACGTTTCTGACTTGATCAATAACTCTCCTTTCCATCCCATCTCAATTTTTACATGTTAAATCTAAGGATCTCCTGGCTACTGACAAACGTGTTCTTATTCCACTCTTACTACATGGAGTTCCAATAGTGATTACATGGTCAATTAACTGTAACAGACTTCAGTGCCTAGTAAATTAAATCTATATGTCTATAGTAGTGCATTTACTTTGGCTCAGATAGAACTGTACCATCCTCACTAAATTTATCCACTATATAGCCACTTCCTTTTTAATCTACAGAGTACTATACCTTGGGCACTGTCTCACCCTTGTTTCCACTCTCAAAAGTAAAACCTCCATCAGCTACTTTTGGTTCTCAGCTGTAAATCTATTCACTCTATTCCCTCCTGAATACTCTTCAGGGGCATAAGTAGGAAGTTCACTTGCAAGGAAGACCACATAATTTAACTAAACTTACCTAACAAATCACAAACACTAACTGTCTAAAATATCTTTGTTCAGTTAATTGTGAAATGCATCTTCTCCCTCTTCTCATTATATACTCCACAAAGTTAATATAACTATTTTTGTGGATCTCTCTGTAGCATTCTAACAATTTATTAAAACATGTTTGTGTTAATGAAATAGGTTATCCTTTTACTGCATATTAATATGAACCACTTCTCCCCAATACCATTATTTGCATTACTGTCTTACTATTTTGTGTCAGAAAGTTATAGCAGAAAAAGATAGTTCACGTAACTTAAATAGAATTGTTGTTGTTGTGCCTTTCGGCTTTTCCAGGTTAGGGGTCACCACAGCGGAACTCCGGTCTGCTAATGACTGGCAGTAGATGTTTTACGTGCTGAGTTGCTGGCCCTGACGCAACCTTCAACGAAGGTACGCCCATTCACGCATGTCTCCACACAGAAGACGCTCTAGCTGAGAATCGATCAGGACAACGTCTTACTGTGAGGCGACAACACTACCGCAGCACCACCAATAAAGATGGCAAAGTGGTGTGGTCTAAAATGAACAGAAGAAATCACAGAGAAGTCAGAGCTGAGATACACTGCTTTACCTACATAGGTGGGGGTGCCTGGTGGAAGCATCCACTTCTTTGGACCGAAAAGAGAGACAGAGACATGTAAAGACTGAGGGACAGACCGTGTATGTGCCTAGGTTGTTGAGACAGCATTCTTAAAAACGTGATCCAAAAGACGGGTTTAAGGGCTCATCAGGCCTCATCCTCAGAAACCCCACAAGGCACTTCTCTAGATGAAGAAAGAGGACTTCAAGGCAAGTCTAAGGCATTCTTCACAAGTCTCTGGGCCTCCTGAATGGAAACGAAAGTTCATCAAGGGGAAGGCAAATGGGGTGGACTTCTTATTCTTGTTTGTTTTAACTGGGGCCACTGATTTCTTATAGGTGTCTTGTACCCCACACTACCCGAGTGAAGTCAAGCATGTGAACAATGGGTGCCAGGTATCAGAGGTCATGGAACTATTTGCTGGGTAAAATTAGTGTATTCTAGAGACAGGCCCATACCAGGCCTTCCACTGGCTTTAGAATGCACTCCTTAAAGGACAGATAGTGTACCCACCACTCAGACATAGACAAGGCAAAATCTACTTGATGTCTAGCTCCTAAAGTACAAACCACCATGCAGGATGACCTGAGACGGCCCTTATTAGAGACCTGCTGGCTAAAACACTCATGGGAGGCATACCAGGACGGGAAACTACATTTATAATTATTACCAATCCATGACTGTGGTGACCAGTTTGCTGAGATCAGGGTTCTCAACCTCAGGTTCCAAGTAATCAGCTGGGAAGCAGACAATTGCAAGAGCCCAGCAATGAACCCATTAGGGTGAAAGTTGTTGGTGACGGTGGGGATCCACCAACAGTCTGATTAATTTCTGCCGAGATAGTGTATGAAAGTGAGCTAGAGTCTGATCTAACAGAGCACAAGTTCTGGACTTGAATACCAGATCTATCTTTGAGTTGCAGGTCTCAAACTTCTCTCTGTCGACTTACAACTGAAGTAATGCTCCAGCTTATGATTGGGCCTACACGGAGAACTTTCCCACAGCTGCAAATGACAGAAACTCCCACCCATAACCATCATGTTTTTGGATGCAAAACATGTTGAGAGGTTTCTCCTGACAGTACCTTTCAAAGGCAGGATTACACTGCTAGCAGTTGCAGTGTTTTTTCATATCATGCTCCTTAATGACACAATAAAGGCAATGATGGTGCAAGTTTTGGTTTAGAAACTTGATGGTATTTACTGTGCTGATGTCGATGACTGAGACCTGAACTGTGGAAGCAGCACAGCTCTTAATCGTCACGAACTGCCCAGGACAACCTGTTTTTAAGCTTAAATAAGCTTACCCTCTCAAGTGTCTGATTTGGGTGCATGTACACCCCTGTGATTTGCAGTAAAGCAAGCTCTGTTCTGGCTTTAAATATCTCAGCCAATCAAAGCACTGATTTGCTGCACCTTCCCAATTGTCTGATTTGGGTGCATGTACACCTGTGATCTCCAGTAAAGCAAGCTCTGTTCTGGCTTTAAATGTCTCAGCCAATAAAAGCATTGATTTGCTGAAACAGAACCAAGACTGTCTCCTCCAAAAAAAGGAACCCAATCTGGTGGTCCCCTGCCACAAACAAACTATATAACAGAAGGAAGAAACAGCTGCAGAAAAGAGGAAAATCCCAAGATGCAAAAAACTCCCTTACCAGCATCAGTAAGAAGCTGAGATCCCTCGTAAAATCCTCCAAAGCTAGTTACGAAAAAAAAAATTGCCAAAGATTCTAAGGACAACCACAAGGCATTCTATAGTTATGTCAAGAATCTAACTGGCAATGCTCAGATCTGCTCTGAGCTACAACAGAATGGCATTAAATATACTGATCTCAAAGATATGGCAATATCCTGGCAGATCGATTCAGTGCCAACTTCACCCCCCTCTCACCACCTAAAGTTAATACCAAAAGATTGCCAAATTCCAGTACTCACGTCCACACAGGTAAAAAACGCACTCTCCAAAGCTAAGAATACAGCATCCATGGGACCAAATGACATCCTGGGCTGTGTACTACATGAACTACAAAATGAACTGGCACCTCACCTAAGTGTCATGTTTAATCACAGCCTCACCTCAGGCTTCATGCCCAATGAGTGCTGCACAGCTACAGTTATCCCACTCCACAAGGGGGATCCACTTTGGATCCCGGGAACTATCGTCCCATCAGTCTGACGAGCCTGATCTGCAAAGCCATGGAATGCATTATCATGGAAATTATAAACAAAGACATTGGCAACCTTTAAACACTGGACCCCACCCAGTTTAGTTTTGTAAAGGGACGATCTTGTCTCCTCAACCTGATTGACTTCTTCGAATCAGTCTCCAGAGCCGTGGATGAGGGTAAAGCGGCCCACACAGCCTATCTGGACCTCGCCAAGGCCTTCAACACTATCCCCCACTCTGGAATCATAGATAAACTTACTAAGCTGGACATTAATCCGTACGTCACTCGATGGGTTGCCAACTGGCTTACTGACAGAACCCACACTGTAAAAGTAGCAGACTCAAAATCCAGCTCCAGACAAGTGACAAGCGGAGGACCTCAGGGTTCAGTCCTGGGACCGCTCTGGTTTGGTATCTACTTCTCTGAAGTACAGACCAGCACTAAGGGACTCTGGCTAACAAAGTTTGCAGAGAACTGCAAACTGGGAGGCATTATTGAATCCACAAATGATGTGGATATTTTACAAAAGGGCCTTACAGAAACAGATGCTTGGTGCCAGAGCCATGGGCTCAAGCTCAATGCCAAGAAATTTATAGTTATCCCCTTTGGGAAAAATCATGTACCCATGAATTACCACATAAGTGGTAGTACACTAAACACCGAAAGTGTGATAAGGGACTTAGGGACACAGGTGGACAGTGGTCTCACTTTCGATAACCACATAGCCACAACAGTCAGGAAATCTTTCTATGAGGCACACCTCATCACTAAGGGCTTTTCATCCAAAAAAAAGAGGTCATTGTCCCACTGTACTCATCCCTCATTAGAACCATTATAGAGTACAATGCCTCATTTGGTATGTACCTCACAAGACACCTGCAACAACTGGAAAGGCCACAGAAATACCTCACTAAAAGAATCACAGGCCTAAAGCAGATGGCCTTATGCTGACTGTCTAAACAATCTCCATCTATACTATGTCGCATATCGCCTACTCAGAGGTGATCTCTGCTTAACATACAAGGCCTTGTCAAACCCAGTGCTGTTGGACTTGCTACACTTAGAAATCCCAATCCTTCAGAGCCACATGCTCCAGGGATCTAAACCTGGTCATCACAATGAACAAAACATGTTGGAGGGAT
The DNA here is from genome assembly GCF_019279795.1 of Protopterus annectens. Taxonomy (NCBI): domain Eukaryota; kingdom Metazoa; phylum Chordata; order Ceratodontiformes; family Protopteridae; genus Protopterus; species Protopterus annectens. The sequence goes on along the minus strand of NC_056744.1, from coordinate 1,448,970,501 downwards.
AGGTTCCTGACTCAGAGACTCCCCAAACTCTGGAATAGGCTGCCCATATATATCAAGCTGAGCGCCTCTTTGGCCCTCTTCAAAAGGAACCTTGACGATTGGATGGGAGATGGAAATTCACCCCAGGGATCACGTCAGTCGCCCTGCTAGACAGGGGACCAGGGAAGTAAATATTCTGGGAAGAAATAGCCAGGGAATTGATATGGCTAGGCTTGTATAGGCCCTAGGGCCGATAGCCTAGTACCAACCTATGAACCTGCTTTGCATGCAGCTGCTGGTTGGCTTCATTTCCTGTTGTGCGGAAGTGGCTGATGCGGACCTAGTGTGCTTGTAGTGCTCCATTAGATCCGCTTCTGTCTGAATACCAAGCAGAGTCAGCAAGGAAGGGATGGCTAATGGTTATCGTTGGAGCTGGAGAAGTCAATGGAGGATACCGAGACTGAGAAGAGCAAACTCATCGATCGTGTTAAGGTTCGAGGGAGTGAGAGCAAGAAGTGCAGTGTACCTGGATTGAATTGTGGCATCATGGATCAGTTTCGGATCTTGACGGGGCATTTAATTTGGCAGTTTCCAACAGCGTGGTCAGAGAGAAGAGTTTAGTAACCGTTCCTACAAAGTCTGAGCTGAGGTGGGTCAGTGTGTGCGATTGAGGATTTTATTTTAAATTTTTATTCTCTGCAGTGTATAGATAAGTAAGAATTGGTAGACTTTTTGTTTGTTTTTGTTTTGAAGAACATGGGGAAACAGGTTTCACTGATTTTGTAAACTGCTCCACGGTATGAGATAGGAGACTAAAGGGAAGGGTTTTGCAGCCTTAGGAAATCTTTAAAAATAACTACACTGAATTCCTTAACTTCACATGTAAACATTTTAACAAGGAAGAAGAATGTATTTTAGTTAAGACTTTGCTAACCAGAACTACGTAGGTGAGAATATTTTATTTCTGTTACTTTTTGTATGTTTAATATTAAGAATTCTGTATAAAGTCTGACATTAGCCCTTTCATACTATCTGTTTTTATTGAATGTGTGGGTGTGTCCACTGAATGTGTGGACGTGGCTGTGTTAATTAGGTGTCCTTGAATGTCGCTGATTTTAAGGTCCTTTGTCCCTGCTTCTCTGATCTAGAGGTTGAGAGGTATTGTAAGCAGCAAAAATGGTGGGCTTGGGGAAAGTTTGCACTTATACATCCAATGTTTTATGTTACAGAACACATCTTAGGAAGCAGACATCCTCCAGTGTGGGTGGGGTCTGTTAATTATTTTGCCAAATGGGGATGAAGAACCCAAGAGTCATACTTTAGAGACAGCAGACCAATAGCTTATATGCAGGCCAAGCAAACCTGTCAATTGTGAAATTCAAGTCTTAAGGAACAAAAAGGTTCCTTAAATGCAAACACAGTTGCTTAAATCCCTTTAACGAGCTGCTTGACCAGCCAGTGCTGTGTAGCAGTCCTGCTCATATCAAGAAAACAATGGACAGAAATACACCTTGATTGCGGAATGAGACAAATTATACTGGTGCATTTGAGATGCATCAAAATAACTTGCAAAATCACAAAGTGAGGCAGCACAAGATGTCTCCCTACCTAGGATGGGGAACTTCTTCCACTAAGCAGAATTACTGTGATGAATGGTTCATAGGTGTTACTAGGCTAATGACCACAAGGGCCTTTTTAAGCCTAGACATGCATCCCAAATCTCTGACAAGTTCTGATACACTTGATAAGTGTATGCAGGGGCTTAGGAGATGGCACATTTACCAGCTAGGGCCTGGGAGATGAACCATTTACAGGTTTGCCTGTGTCCATTAGAGACATAGGTGCCAGACCAGGGATGAATTTCCTGTTCCCCATCCAATTGTCCAGGTTGCACTTGAATTGGGTTGGGGAATAAGGTTTTCCCAAGCAAGGTATTCATCTGCCTTACTTAGGTTCATACGTTAGAACTAGGCTAACTGCCCTTGTGGGCCATATTAAGCCTAGCCATTTACCCCAGGTTAAGAATCAAACCTTGTGTCTGTAAGGTAACCATTATGCAACTTCTTGGCAGCCTGCATCCCTGGAAAGTTGGGAGGGTACATGGAATCTTAAACCAGAAGTCACAACTTAAGGAGAAGCCTGCAGTTGATCAAAATGTAGGTAAATTTCTTGGCTTGTATCTAAACAGTTTCTCACACTGTCAGGGACCCAACAGCCAGAAACAGCAACCTCTTTGATGCCACTGGCCAGTGGGCTCCAGTTTTTCTTTTCTGAATTTTGACATTTTGTGTTAAAAGACAGACATAGAGAAAACTTCAATGTCATAGAAGAGAGAGAGAGAATTCCTCCAGCATCAACTCCTCCTGGGTCCCCATGAAATGAACAAAACAGGGGAAGGACCATAATTTCAGGAATAGCAAAATAATCTTAAATCAGAGATCTCTAATGTTGGAAGACTGACCAGACAGGATAACCGAATTCTCATACAGGACTAGTGGGGTATGGCTTAAAAAACATGTTGGAATGTTCACTTCTGGAATGTGAACAGCTGTAAGAAAAAGTCTCATTCTACAACCAGTGCTGGACACATGCTGACTCTCTGAAAAGGATGTACAACTGAGTGCCTCCCTGCTTGCTTACATAGCACAGTATGGACTGCAGCCTGGCAGAAGAGGCTCTGATTTACTTAGACAAATGAAATTCTACAGATGCGATTTGAGGCAGCCTGATACTTCATTACCTTGGGGGTTTCTCTTTTCCCTGCAACAAATTGATCTCAGAATTACTATATAAAGATGTTGGAGCCGTGGGGCATTGGCCCTATATGGGGAGTGGTGGCAGGGGATTTGACACATGCAAAATAGTTTGTGTGTTTTCATATTTCAGAAACTCCTGAGTATGGATGTGGATAGTAAGGTACAGACTGAAAATGCTTTTAGTCCTCTTAATCTTGTATACAGATTAGACATAGTTCTGTCAACCAAACAAGAAGTCATAGATGATTCTTAAAAGAGTTGAATTTATTTGGAAGGGGAGGAAGGCAAGAGATAAGTGGGATAAGCTGATTATCTCCACAGAACAAGGTGGTTTAGGGTTAAGTGGTTTGAAGGAATATACAAGAGCTATGCAGTTAAGGCTCATATACATAACTCAAGCAGAAAGTTACAATTCAAAGTGGAAAAGGATGATGATGAAAAGGGAGGAAGTTTGAGAAATAGAGATGATTTTGGATGAAAGTCAAAGTAAAATAATCACCATACATAATATTAAATTTGTAAAACAGCAGAAAGTAGCTGATGACTTGAATAAGGATGCAAGAATGGTAAGAGAAAATAAGATGAGAGTGTTGTAATTTACTGGAGGAAATTAGCAAAGAACCACTCTAATGGGAGCAAATAACTAGAGATGGAAGGGTAACACAATGAGCTGAGGCCAAGCAGAAGTTTGGACTGGAGGTTAGAAACTGCCTTCTCCAAAAGGGATTGACAGAGTACAGGAAAATCAAAAGGAATAAGGGAGTGCTCATTGAAAGACTAGCTCTGGTAGAGTTTTACTTGAGTTTTAGAACATAAGCTACTGTTAAAAAAAGGATAATTAGTAAGGTGTACACAGTACTGCATGGCAACTACAACACATTGCATGATACCTATAAAGATAAATCAGCGAAGGTCAGGAAAGAGAGAATGGAAAGGCAATTTATAGAGCAATAGTGAGAAAAATTTTTAAGGTTCCCATTTATGCAACAAAGTACAGAAGCTTTAGGATTTTTGCATGGAAGTTTGTATTATTACTTTATACCCCAGAAATGTTAAGGAAACAAGTGGTTGTAACTTAGGAAATGTATTACTTTGAGTCTGGATATAGGATCTAAATTGCCAAGTCATAGTATGCGCTTACCAAGTTTAATAATTTTTGTTGCCAAAAAAGCATTAATTAGAAAATGGAAATGAAAATATATCCCCAAAATAAAGAACGTTTTGAATAATGTAATGGAAATAAAAGAACTGGAGGTGAGATCTTTAATAAACGGAAGGAGTAAATTTCATAGAAACAAATGAAATTGGTGGGAATAATACATGCAGAATAATGTTCGGGAGTAGGAGTGTGTTTTAAGGAAAGGCAATAACTTAGCAACTTATGTAATGCTGGAGTAAATTATAATGGTTCTATAAAATAGGTATATAATATTTGAATGACAATAACAGGTAACCGTAATATGGTTTATTTTCTTCTCTATTAATGTAAGTAATGTGAAAGTAGAACTCTGTGTACTTACCATAAATGTAGATGTTCGAGTGTCTTCACTGTTGCAGTAGTGATATCTTGGATTTTCTGCTGCAGAAGTCGTTGGTTGGCCCAAATACTAAAGATTTATTTGTTTCTCTCAGATTTTACAACTCTAATGAAGTGCATTTTTCAGTAGCGGATTACTGAGAAAAGTTCTCAGGTAGCAAGTGATTTCCTGGCTTAGAAGATGTCATGAAGCAAAGGTGTTAGCCTCCTGCTGTTCAGAATTAAATGTGTTAATGGTGTAGCTGTGTACCTATGAGGACAGGTTCCTCTACACTTGAGAGAACTGCAAGAAACTGAGTGCCCAAATTGGGACCAACAGTGTGAGAGAACCTGTCAGATTCTTCTCACTCTTGGCTATAATGCCCTTCTGAGCTCTGGTGGAGGCCTGAGAAGAAAAGATCTACGTCCCAAGCACTTTGACTGAAATTCAGTCTAGGGTTCCCAGGAGAAAAACCTAACTGGAGAAGGCATTTTGTAAGCATGCTCCAGCAGTTCAGTATAGGCCTAGACAATGTTTACACTCTAAGATGTACCCTCCAAGATGACTGTAGGGTTGTGCTTCCAGAGTCCCTCAGTATTCATAGAAGCAAGAAAAAGCACAGTTGATCCAATATAGCCAAGGTTGAGGTTGTTAGGCATGGAGAATGGGAAGAAGTGTCAGGTTTGGACTTGCCTCCAGGAGGGTGTGAAGTGCCTGATCTCTATTTTTTCATCCCCCTGAAGGTGTTCCATCAAAGGCATGGGGCTACTAGAGGGACCTCCTTGCTGATCCCTGCCCTGGGCACTCTAAACTGCTGCCATTCTCCAAATAACAATGAAGGCCAAAAGCTTCTCTCTCCTACATCCTTCAAGTGGCTGGGATGAAATACTGGCACTCATGGCAGTGCTTCATGTAGCACTCCTCCCACAAGCAACAGAATGGATACTGAAACTTTACGGAAGGGGGTAGCATATGCATGGTACTGAGGATACAGCTGTGGCAAAGTCAGATCACCTGCCTAGTATAATTTTAGAACAGGTCATGACTCAGGATTTAGTGGCTACAGTTTGAAGACTATGTTGCTTCAGGCATTCAACACGAAAACATTTCCACAACAGAAGTCAGGATCTACATTCAAATCGTGTGAGTAGCACAAAAAATGGTGGGGCCCTCAAGGATTAGGCACAGTCCTAACACAGCAAGTGGCATCATGATGTGTGCCCCCAAATAAGAGATTTCTGCAGTCTGCATCTTTCACAGGTTGGGATGAACTACTCGTAATTAAGCCAGTGCTCCATACAGTGCTTCTATCTCAAGTATGTTGATTGCAGGTCTTGGTTCATGATTTATTGGCCAGAAGAACACTGATGAGTAAGGTGTTATAGGCAACGAATGCAGGAACTTTGCCATGACAAACATTGGGATCAGGCACTGAACTGTGTAAGACGCAGAAAAGAACTTGTGCCTCAGGGACAAGATACGCTCTTCCAGTGCAGTGTGCAATTCCAAATAGTGCAATGCAGTATGGTAGGCATACTCCCTTGAGCTGGGACTAGGCCAAATTGCAGTTACATATGATGAACATTCCCTCATTTCCTGAACACAGCCAAGCCAAACTGCAGAGGAAGATCGATCCTAACAGCAGGCATAACTAGAAGGGTTCCCAATGCTAGCTTCTCAGTTTAAGGAAAGGACTGAATGTGCAGTTCAGGGATTCTGTCAGCATGCTGTCTTCCTTAAGGGATGCCAACTACTGTGGGATGATGCCCCTATGTTTGCGTCACAAGTGATTTACATTACCTTACTGCAATGGATCATAACCGTCTACTGCTTTATTTGTTCAGATTCCCATCATATCATCAATTGCTCATATGAGCAAATGGCAGAATACCAAGTCAAAAAACTTGAGCACCCAAAAACAGTGAAATGGAAAACAAAAAATGCCTATTTTTTGCAGGGGACCTCCCACACTCCCTGCTAATTATATATACCAGCTGCAAAACTGTACCATAGTGGGGAAAGGAGCAATATACCAATCCACTCTGTGCCATGATCCTGCACAATACAAGTCCCATCCCCTTCTACATCATGGGTGTTTGAGCTTTTCAGCTCGATACTGTGGCATTCACAGATATTAACATTGGAACCATTTAGTCACATACCATACCATGGATGGGCTGCTTGATTACAAAAGCAGGGATCTAGTCTTAGTTCCCCACAGCCTTCTGGAAAGGAATACTACACTAAGACAAAGATGGTTTATGTACAGCTCCTTCTTCTGGAGATTGGGGGGGGGACTTGCTTTCCCTGAAATAAAGTGTAATTACTAAAAGATAAAAAAACAAACAGCCAAAAAACGAATTGTCTGCAACACTTTAATTTAAAGCCATCAAACATAAAAAAAATAAGTGCTTTCACGTTGTTCAGAATCCTTCAGGCAAAAATGTTTATGACTTTCAGAAAAATTCTGATAGCTTCACTATAAATGAACTCTTAATTAAGACCAACAGAGTTGGAGGGTTTAGTAACATGCTACTATCACAGTAACAATCTTTCACACAACCTTTAAACCAGTCATATGTAAATAACAATTAATATAAGGAAACAGCCAAAGTCTGATTCTGTTCTACAGAAAAGGAACCCAAGTCATGCCAGCAAACAGTAACATCATAGCAGCCAAACTGACTAACCTTGAGGCCACTACATGCACAGAAGAAAGTAGGACAAAAGCAGTATGAATTACTGCAGAAAAGGTTCTGGTCAGTGTTGAGTAAGAGCTAGTTCTTCCTTCAGTTAACCCATCTGCATGTTAAAAAAACACAAATATGTCTGTAATCCCACAACTAAATATGAACAGAAGGAGGATTCATGGGGGGGGGGGGTAACATTTTGTAAATGTCCTCCATGGTAAAAGGATGTTCTATGTCTGTTTTATGTTCATTTGAAATAAAACTGCACTCTCACCCCTACAACCCCTATTTGAAACTACAAAGGTTTCTGATTTAGGAAGGGGAGATACTACTCCTATGCCCTGAAGCAGAGGTATTATTTCAGTAAAAGATCAGCAAGTGAGTACAGACACCATTAGAACATCTGCATCCTCAGTCATCTGAAGAACATTGAGAAGACTATAACCATAAACAATGCAAGAAGATGCAAGAGGGTCATGCACCTCTCTGTAGAGAGGAATGACCAATACAAAAGACTGTCCTATTCTGACTTTACAATGGCAGTCCTCTAAGTGAAGCTCATAAAGGATATACAAGTGATGAAAACGTGTGAATAACTAAAAGGGGCCTCCTCAAAGCAGTCAATTAAAGTAAAGCAGCAGATGAAAGTCCTTTTGCTATGTCACGATCACTATGACTAGCACCTCTGTAAAAACTGTGGACGACTGGACAGCCCACATGACAGTGTAGTACACTGAAAGTAGCACCCATTGACAGCAAATGAAGGAATCTCTCCATTAGAACCCCAAACAATGATGAGCAAGAAGACATCTGCCTATCATGTCTAGCATCCCTATCCAAGCACATTACAGTGCAGAAAAAGGACATGACCCTCTTAAGAGGCACCATCCATGATATACTTGCTGAAGTCAGAAAGGTTCAAAATGGAAAAGAATTCTCCTAATGTCTTTGGAACTAAGATGACACTAAAACCCTAGCTGCTTTCCAAAGAAGGGAAATGTCTATGGACCTTCTAAGACATTGATTGCGGGCCTGACTTAATAGCACAGCAGAAATGGCAGAGTTTCTTGAGTAAACCTCTTTCTGTTAGAGAACGCAAGACTTTTAAGACATGGTTATTTATAACTGTTAGGTACCCTTTAATTCTTCTAATGGCTCACTACAATGAGCAAACTAGGAAAGATGGCGCCATGTTGTACAGTAGTAAGGACTGGGTCTGCTGGGCAGCCAAGGTCACAACTGCCACTACCCCCCCCGACACACACAAACACAAACTGACATGACCAAGACAACATATGGGGAAAGGAGGAGGGGCTCTCCTCATTCTGGCCTAAGTTTTCTTTTTCTTCATGGGAAAATAACTAGGACTGGAAAAAAGCAGAAGGAACTGAGGGGTTCAAAAAGACTCTCCAGAGTCGAAGAAGCCTGTTTCTTCTCCAGATTTTCATCAAAGTCCTGGGAAGCTGGACAAAGAGGACCTCACCCTCACAGGGGGGTAACAGAATGGCCTGACTGAGCACACCCTTAAAGAAGATCCTCAACAACACCAACCTATGTAAAAGAACACCCAAGCCAATTGTCCCCGCTACAGTATCAGCACAGTCAAAATTACAGCAGGTCACATGGAAGCCCATTGTAGAAACTATGTTAATGGCCTTAACTAGCTTTCCCATGACCTCAGACAAAGCTGAAAGTCTTTTCAGTTTCTGCTCCAGCATGGAGAAATGGAACCTAGGCATGTTAGACAAACAGTTGGGAGAGATATAGGCCCCAAAGTGGCTGAAGAAAAATCTAGCTTGCTCACTCTGCTGAGCATCTTAGACTCCTTCTACAAAGGTGCTGTGGGGTAGGAGATCCAGACTTCACTACAGAGATCCTGCAGGAGTCAGCACAAAGACACTTAGTACCGCACCCACAGGCTCAAAAAACATGTTTAAAACATCATGGCATGAAGTTTCTTACACTTTAACAGCACTCTGGGATTATTTACAGGATTTTAAATATTTTTATATGTAATTCCAGACTCTGACCACCTGGAGGCTGGCATATTGATGTGGTTTGGATAAATCAGGTTGTCATCCAGTATCCCAGAAATTATTGTTTGGCTCAATCTCACTGCACTCAGCAGAGTTGTAGATGGCATCAACGTTTTTCAGCAGCATTTCAAATTAGTCACATTACTACTGACACCACTATCACAGAGTTAATATAGATCCACTATGATGAATTTTGTGCATGTTTTATGTGCTCTGTGCCTTGAAACTTGCTGAAGTATCTGATGTGCTTGGTAGGTTCCGAGGACTTTCAGGTGAGGTAGTGGTGATTTTACAATGGATTTTTGTTTTATTTTACTGCAGATGCAGTTTGAATATTCTGAAACATGCAACTGAATACAGTAGATGGTATGCAAGAACAGTTTTTGTTACTTTTAGTATCTGCCTGTTCTCTGTGGCTATGTAGTATGGGGAAAAACTTCCAAGAAGAAGGCAGCAGGGGGTTCTCCCCCCAACCAAACATGCTTGTTTCACTGTCTGTAGTAGTACAATATTATGGCAGGTCACTGTTTTTTTTTTTTGTGTGATATCTGCAGACATATTTGAATTTACAATGTTCTGAAATCAATCTGCTTTCTTGGAAAAGGAGTTATATCCAAATGCTAGCAGGCAGCATAGATAGCATCCCCGAGCTCAATCTCTGTGAATGAGATGACCCAAGGCTCCTCTTCCTCCTTTCCAAGACAACTTCAGAATCACTTCTAAGCAAAAGGCATGAGAGGGTGACTGGCTAGGCCACAGATGACTGGTCACATAGTCTTCCCAAAGGAAAGTTGGGAAGGACTTACAGTCCACACAAGTATCAAATATATAGGCCTCTTCACGCTTCTCAACCCCCTTTCCAAGACAGAGAATGTAAGGGGACCATCCACTAACTCCAGGTCTGTGGTAGGCAAATGTATGGCTAGTTGAGAAAATGTGCCAAAGATCAGCTGACAGAGCACTCACACTTAACGTATATATGCACTTAACATAGCAGAGGGAATGGAATGACCTGGGCTGGGCTTGGTACTGGCACTCACCAGCGATGCCTGAGGGTGTGCTTTCAAACCTGTGAGAACAGACCCCCCCCACCAGAGACAAGGCAGCTGTCTAATGTCAAATGCTTGGGTCTGTTCTACAAGTCCTGCTGCTGCATAACTTCTGAGTGGAACTTCATCAACCAGAGCCATCAAATACTGCTAGGCCTGGGAGAAGGTTTGGGAAAGAGCGTTCCAAGTCCTGAGTGATACCATCAAGAATGAATTTACCGGAGAACTCAAGGGTACCTGCCCCACCAGTGGAAGCCAGACAATGAAAACCTGTAATGCTTGACAGGGAGGGGGTGGGGGTGTTGCCACTTAGTTTGTGTGACATCACCAAGAGTGAATGTGTTGGGGGACTTAAGGGTCCTTGCTCCAACAGTGGAAGCCAGATGCAGAAAACACTAATGCTTGACAGGGTGTGTGCATGTGTGTGAGGGGTGTTGCCACCTCAGAATGTGCACATGCATCCTTCTCAGTCCTTTTCTCCATGGCAGTGGAGGACAGACAAAAGGTTAACCCCATGCTAATACAAAAAGCTGGCAACATGTAGGGACTGTAAGTTAAGATGTTCCTCCTGGAAGGTATAATTAGCATCCTCCTTATTTACCTTCCTTCAGTTCTCAGTATTCTGTCTGTTCTATCACTGGCTGTGGATCCCCTGAATGACCCTTGAGCCAATCCATGTGCTAGGCACTATCAATGGCTGTCATCTTGTGAGATGTAAGTTAAGGTTCTAGATTTTTTCCTACCTGCATTTTAAACTGGCCAGATTAAAAATGCTGGACGTGTGGCAGTGTCCAATGCCATGCTCTTCCAGCAGAAAATAACAGCAGTGCCTGTACAGGCTTTCACTTGTAACCCAGCCATCACACGAATGCTTGAGGTCTTGAAATTTCTAAGCACTTAAAGAAGGAATATTTTCAAAACAAATGTCACACGCGTTCACAACAGAGGGACTGGCAAAACAAAAAAGAGTATGCAGGGGTTAGGCACCTTCTCCTAGTCTGCTGCATGATGCCATGCATGACAGCAGACACATGCAGAATCAAAACAGAAAATACAGGAAAAGGTGGACTGCAGAAGTGGAACTTCCAGTGGTTAACCCTCTGCAATACCAGATCTCAATTCCACAGACCACCTGAGGGTGTGGGTCATGTTTTCCAACTTCCTCCTTGCCAAGAGAAGAAAAGGGACAAATGTAAAAATACCAAATGGATAGTCCTGAAAAGGACTGCTAGGAGGCAACAGACCTTAAAAAGATTCCTGCTGATCTAGCCCACTTTAAGCCCCTAACCAAATGGTATAGTAATCCTGTGTTGATGACTGCTTTCCTTTTCTCAAAGTGCAGAGACCATTGGGTACCCTGGACCCAATCAGACTTTCCCAGTTAACAAATGCTGACAAATCAGTTGAAATCTGGATCCTTTATTAATGATGATGGGTGACCGCTGCACTGTATGAAAAAGCTTTCATTCATCATCATTAATAAACTATCAAGAATGGGATTGTATTCCCAGGCAGCAACAGGTCATAGTATGCTCACCTAGCCAAGAGGTGGCTGTCTTTTGCCATCTTGCAGAGAAGCCAAGAAAAAGGACGCGGTGCACATGCATGCTGTTCAAGGACACACTGACACAGATCTGGACAGAAACTCCCCTGAAACAGGCAGTGGGCCTTAGCAAGTCTCAACACGTTCACCATCCTGGGAATAATGTAAAAGTAGTTAGAGTCTAATAGCCAGAACATTTTTAGGTTACCTTGTCAGGAACAAAATAAACAAAAGCCATTCAGATATACGAATTGCAAGAGTTCTGTTAACTCAGTATGTTAAGACTCTTGACAGACTTTGTGTCAGGAAGATTGGTAAATTAATTCACTGTGTGAGAGTGACCTCAAACGACCACTGGAAGAAAAGTACAGTTTTGTACCTACCATAAATGTAGATGTTCGAGGATCCACATTGCTGCAGTCCTAACTATTGGGGTAGTCCGCTGTCCAGTCGGCCCGAATACCAAAGTATATGGCTGACGTCGGTCTAATGCGCATGACCGACGTCATATCCTCAGTCTTTTCTTGCCCCAGATGTCAGAAGACCCTGAAAAGATAAGGCCAAAAACCAAAACTCCCAACATATCTGCACCAAAATATATATATATACAAAACATACAAAATTAGCAGAATATAACCTCACCTACACAACCACTAAACACAGAGGGAAGGAGGGGACTGCAGCAATGTGGATCCTCGAACATCTACATTTATGGTAGGTACAAAACTGTACTATGTTCTTCATTCCACATTGCTGCAGTCCTAACTATTGGGTAGAATCCCAAAGCAGAGGTAAGGGAGGCTGGCAAATCATAAGGAAGCAGGAGCTGATAACATGCCTTGCAAAATAGCTGTGGCAAAACCAGCCCTAGACTTAGAGTAGAGAGGAAGGTGGTAATGCTTAGAGAAAGTATGCACTGAACTCCAAGTAGCTGCCTCCAAAATATCCTTAGTGCCACCCCTTAAAAAGCTGTTGAAGTGGCAGTAGCCCTAGTGGAATGAGGCCTAATCCCAGCTGGAATCTCCTTGCCATGATGGGAATAACAAAATGCAATGCAAAACCTAATCCACCTAGAAATAGTTTGTTTTGACACAGGCTTGCCCTGAGAACTCAAAGCAAAAGAAACAAACAACTGCTGAGACTGCCTAAAATCCTTAGTCCTGCTCAAATAATAACGCAATTGCCTGTGTACATCTAAAGTGTGCAAAATCTTTTCCCCTTTATTTTGGGGATCTGCATAAAACGTAGGCAAATGAATAGTTTGATTTAAAGCCACACTAGAAACCACTTTAGGCATAAAGGAAGGATTAAATGATACCCTATCCTTATGAAAAATCAAAAAGGCTCAACCACCATAAGGGCCTGTAACTCAGAAACCCTTCTTGCAGAAGTAATGGCCAACAAAAGCAGTCTTCCATGACAAGTATTTCAGGTCAGCAGTAGCTGCAGGCTCAAAAGGTTGTAGAGTAAGTTTCTCCAACACAAAATTGAGATCCCAAGCAGGAGTAGGAGCTCACGTGGGGGTCTTATATTCTTTGCCCCTCTAAGAAATTGCTTGAACAAAGGATGTGAAAACAATGGTGGGTCACAATCATAGTGAGCTGAAATTGCTGCAGCATGAATCTTAATGGAAGAGAAAGACAAACCTTTGTCCAATAACTCAGTAAGATATTGAAGAGCCACACTCAAATTAGGCTCTGAAATCTCCAAATTCTTTGTTGCAGTCCAAAATAAAAATCTCTTCCATTTACACTTTCCTTGTACTAGGTCTTCTGGCTTCCATAATCACATTTAAAACTTGTTGAGGAAGTTGAGACCTGCTGTCCTTCAAAACAGAATATGCCAGGCTGTTAGATGAAGAGAGTGAAGCTTGACATTGAGCAGACGACCGTCCTTCTGAGACAACAGATGTGGAATCAAGGGTAAAGGCCATGGAGGCTTCTTTACCAGACTCCTCAGTAATGGGTACCAGTGCTGCGAGGCCAATCTGGAGCTATTAAAATCATCCTTGGCTTGTCTTGTCTGACCTTTAGAAGCACCTTTGGAAGAAGAGGCAGAGGCGGAAAGCATACACATGAAGATTTTTCCAACTGAAAGAAAGAGCATCCACTTTCCAAGCTGTGTGATGAAACCTCTTTGTGCAAAACTTTGGCAGCTGGTGGTTTAGTGGAGAAGCGAACAGATCTATGTCTGGAGTTCCCAGGACACTGTCAACTTTTGAAATACATGAAGATCCAGTTTCGTGGGGATCCATGATTTGTCTGCTTAACACATCTGCTAAGGAGTTCTGTGCTCCGGCAGAAACCTTGCCTGAAGAGTTAGTTGCAAGCTTAGCGCAGTCTCCCATAAAATCATTGCTTGCCTGCACAACGGGTAAGAATGTGTTCCCCCTTGTTTGTTGATGTACCACATGACAGTTGTGTTGTCTGTTAGAATCAACACCTGCCCTGGAAGAAGTAACTCCTTGAAAGCCATTAATGCAAACTGGACTGCTAACATCTCCTTCATGTTGATATGTAGATGCTGTAGTCTGGCAGGCCACTTGTCTTGTATCCACTTTCCATTTAGATGAGCTCCCCAAGCAATGTCTGAGGCCTCTGGCCGGGTCACAGAGAGTCCCTTGTTTAGGTGACATTCCTGAGCCCACCACAAAAATTCCTGTTGAATGCAAGGTATTATTTGAATGACAGTGTCCAAATCCTGGCAGTGCTGTGTCCATACATTTTGACATACCATTGTCGCTTCCTCATATGCTGTTTGGCATTGGGAAGCACCAGAATACAAGATGCCATGAACCCTAAGGCTTGAAGGACTGTCCTTGCAGTCAGCGGACTGAAGAGATAGTTGATGGAAGTAACTGGAAAGATTCTTTTGTTTGTCCGGGGTTAAAAGGCCATCTGGGCTGCTGTATTCAGTCTCACACCCAGAAAGCACATGTCTTGAGAGGGTACTAGACTGGACTTTATTTCGTTCACAGAATACCCTAGGCATCTTAGCACTGCTATGACATATTCCAAATGCTGTAGAAGGTCTTCCTTTTCTTGAGCCAGAATCAGGCAATCGTCCAAGTAAGGATAGATTTGAATTCCTTTTAGCCTGAAGTAAGCTATCACTGGAGCCAGAACCTTTGTGAATACTCTAGTAGATAAGCCAAAGGGCAATGCAGAGAACTGATAATGAGAATTTCCAGCAAAACGCAGATACTTTCTGCAACTTAGTCTTATAGGCACATGAAGGTAAGCTTCCTTGAGATCTAAAGTTACCATCCAGTGATCCTTGCCCAGCAGAGGTAAAAGCTGTTGTAACGTCAACATTTTGAACTTGGGAATGTCCAGATAAGTGTTGAGGATAGATAAATCCAAAATTGGTCTCCGTGTTCCCTTCTTGGTACTAGGAACAGGCGAGAATAAAATCCTAGGCCCCTTTCTGGCACAGGAACCGGCTGAATGGCCCCTATTTGGAGTAACTGAGAAATTTGCTTGTGAGCCTCTTGTCTTTGTAGAGGAGGAATGTCTGGCATGCCTTTGAAAGGAGGCAAGGTATGGAAATAAAACCTGTAACCGTGGTGAATGATATCCAGAACCCATTTGTCTTGGGTAATTAAATCCCAATTTTCTTTGAAAAGAGACAGTCTTCCTCCTAGAGGTGCGAAGGTACTGGCAGCTGAAAAGGCAGGTCATTGGGTCTGCTTACGAAAGGACTGACCCCTGCCCTCACCAGAAGTCTGAGCAGGTGAACTCCCTGCCCTAGGCCTAAAAGCACCTTGAGCTCTGCCCCTACCACGTCTAGACCTACCCCTAGACTGGGAATCATAAGCAGGATAAGTCCATCCCTTAGCAGGCCAATTTCTACTAAAGGAGGCTGCACCTGCAAAAATCCTTAACAGTTTGCATAGACTTAGCCTTGTCCTCCATCTTCTTTAAAACTGCTTCCACAGGCGAACCAAACAACACATCAGACTGTAAAGGAGCATCCAAAATCCTTGTCTTAACATGCTCAGCTAAGTTCTGATCTCTCAACCAGGCGTGCCTCTGAAGAACAGACCCAGTGGCAGCCACCCTGGAGGAGGCCTGCACAGCATCAAAACCACATTGCAAGGAATGTTTACCCACTTGTTCAGACACATGAACTAAATCCTGCAACTCTTTACACTCAATACCTTCCGCCAGAGCATCCACCTTAGATTTCAACTGTGAAAGAAGATAATTTTGATATTTTAACATGTGAAACTGACAATTCAACGCCTCATGGGTAAAGTGGAAGAAGTATACACTTTCTTTCCCCATCTATCCAAAGCCCTTGCCTCTTTATCAGGAGGGACAGGATTTTTAACAACTGAGGCCTTCACACCTTTAGGCCCCTGAGAGACAGTTTCGGGTCTGCCCTAGGACTCTTAAAAGATACTTATGAGCTTCAGGCACCCTATAATACCTATCCGGTTTAACTGGGGCAGGAGGCAAAGAATCGGATTCAGGAAGCCTCTGCAAAACATCTTCCACCACATGCAAAACAGGAGGTATAGCTGAGGGGCTGTGCTGGGGTAGGAAGAAGAATTGCCTAAGCCTTTTCCTGGAATCAGAGAAATCTTGACCTTCCCATTTAAAATGCTCCCTCATGGAATGCAGAGTCTCTGAAAATGAAAAATCCCCAGGAGGAGCTGAAGGAGTAGAATCATCCACATCAGAATCAGAATAAGGAGGGTACTCCTGCAAGTCTTCAGCAAGACTCAGAAGCCTCGAGCATTGCTCAAAACTCTCAAACTCATATTCCACCCTAGGCCTCTTATCAGGAGGGGCATAGAACCCCTTATCATAGTAATCAAATCCTCTGCCATTTTAAGCATATGTTTCTTAGGCAAAGACCCTGAAGTACTAGGAGAAACCCCACTGAAGCAAAACTCGGCCTGCCCTCAAAGAAGCCTTGGAAACAGAAGGGAGGCTCTGACCACCTTAGGAAGAGAGGGAAGAACAGCCACCTGAGAAGCCCCTCAGCCTGGCCTACTTCCTGAGAGGATACATCCTGTAACAGTAAAGTCTCTCCCTGAGACTCCAAAGAAACACCTGGCAAAACCTCCGGCTCCACTGAGCCCTCTAAAGAACCGGCGTCTGGGACTGTCGGTTCCTCCATTCTAGGCTTTGCTGTTTTGTCCTTGCGTTTTTCGCGGAGCATCCGGCGGCATTTTATAATTACAACGCTTCCCAAACACTAACCTGGCACAGTCTAACCTTCTCTTAATAGTGCGTTTGTTAAATCTAGCACAAGAGCGGCATCCAACAACGCCGTGCTCAGGCCCTAAACAAGGTATACACAAAGTATGGTAATCCCTATGAGGTATCTGTTTCCCACAAGAAATACAGTTATTCACTTTTTCTGACATCCGGTTAAATACTGAGGCAAGAAAACCAAAATATTCCCCAACTTACTTAGCCAACTTTGATTCGGTCTGAAACTCTGGCTTCAGAAACTTTCAGAACGCCAACCTGCACTCGCAAAATTGCTTCTGCATCGGACCATGCGGCAAAAAAGACTGAGGATATGACGTCGGTCATGCGCATTAGTACCCTGACGTACTGACGTCAGTCTAATGCTCCCTGACCGACGTCAGCCATATACTTTGGTATTCGGGCCGACTGGACAGCGGACTACCCCAATAGTTAGGACTGCAGCAATGTGGAATGAAGAACATCCTGAGATTAGCACTTAGCAGCCTAATTCCATGAAAATCAACAGAGTTTCACACAACTTAGATATGAAATTCTGTTAACCAAAGTAATTGGGACAAGAAATAAGGTTTTCCAAAACAGATAGTTTAATGCACATGAAAAAGGGGTTTAAAAGGAGTTCAGGAGGAGGAAGATTGGGGTAGTCAAGGATAAAGTGGAGATCAGCTGGTAAGAGAACTTAATTTGGTCTTTTAATGCAAAGTACCCCTGAAAAAATATAAGCAAATGCAATCTGTGCCACAATTTTATCACTCTGAAAACATACTGCAAACTAACCAATGGCTCTATTTATTATAAAAACACAAACACAGCACAATAGCGCTTCTGTCTACTTAAATGTGTACACATTGTCCGACAGTGAAATAATAATTCTGAACTTTCTAATAGTATTACTACTGTGAGCACTGAGTGTGCTCACATTCCCCTCAGCAAAAGTTACATCCAGTGTCTTGGCCAACCTCCAATCAACCCAAGGCTGTCTTGTTGCCCTGCACTGTGAGACCCTGCGTCGGTGGAACACTAAAGTGCTTTCAGCTACACTAGTTCCCCTCAGCAAAAGTTACATCCTGTGTCTTGGCCAACCTCCAATCAACCCAAGGCTGTCTCGTTGCCCTGCACTGTGAGACTCTGCGTCGGTGGAACACTAAAGTGCTTTCAGCTACACTAGTGTATAGAGTTGTATTTAATCTGTCCTCCAAACTGTAGACTCTTGCCCCTTTCACTGTACGCGTTTACACTACTGGTCCCCCCCCCCCCCCATTTCTCTCTTCCTATAGTACTCCTAGGTCAATTACTTAAAACTACTTTCTCTTGGAAAAAGTTTACCTATGCACCTGCAAGCCCATACTTCTTTTGTTTTTCCCTGCAGAAGTGGTGGCTCTGTACTAGATTAGTAGTATAACATTTGTAGTTATTAGGTAAATACTGCATCACACTGACCTGCAATTAACTTAGCTTGGTTTTCCCGTTTTCTTTTTAGCAGCTGTCTTAGTCCAGTTTTTCTGACTCTCAACCTTGCATTACTTTGTGTCTATCCCTTCCCCCACCTTGAACCTGCACACCTCAACACCCACTTCTGCTTAATTACAGAGGTATCAAAAAGCCTGATGTAGAAAGGCACCATCATACTCCTAAAGTTTTCGTACATTTAAGCTAATCTGGGGGTTTCCTTCCTTGCTGCAAAGTTAAAGAATAACCTCCTGCTAACCTGAAGATGCCCCTGAAGTGGACTCCTTTCCTGGCTTCATAAAGCTTGTACTCCTAAAGGTTTTGTACTTGCATGTTGCAAAATACTTTTTACTACCTTTCTGTAGTGCCTATAACTGCTTGTTAACCCTCCGGTGTGAGATTTAGTAGCCTACCGCAGACCCAAAGTCACTTCCTCCCTCCACCATTTTGTCCCCTCATCCTATATCTTATCCCTTTGGAATAGGTTCTTGCCTACCTACCCCAACTGCTATTACTCCCCTGACCACTAGATGGCAGTCTTTACCTATACTATATTCTAGCATTAAAACTAACTATCCCTCAGGTCCTACACTCATTCTTTGGCATTTCAGTACAATTCTAATCCCCCTCTCTGCACATGAGAACCTCACTCTCGCTTTACTAAATCATCTACACATATCTGATAAGCTTATATACTCTGCTCCCCAGTTTTCACTTTAGTTACCTCTGTATTACGCCAAATACGAAAGACAGCTGACTGTCTTTTGGCTGAACTTACCTTACTGCTCTTGCCCGCTCCACCTTGCGGGCTCACTCTGCTCCCCTACCCCCATTTCCCACCCACCCCAGGGCACCTATCCTTATACTGCTAGAAGCCATGCCCCCAACCCACATCAACCAATAGCTTGACATATCTCGTTACATACTCAACCATCTGTTACTAATTTACTCACACCTTCCACTATCTATACTTTCATTAAACAAATCAGCCTCATATTTGCCCTTCTATAACCCCTTATTTTCTCATTACTTACATTCCCACATTCTCATTATGTCAACCCATGGCTTACTAAAACTCTCGAATTTCCTCCTCTTGCCCATAATTCTTTCAACTCTACTTCTATCTCATAGCTTCACAGGCTATGAATTCCTAAGCTCCTTTCAATTACAACACTCCTTTACACAAACTTCCCCTTTCTACCAGCCTCACAAACCCACAGTAACATTACATCATCAGCCTACCTTCTCCCACAGTTTCACAGATTAAACCATATTAAGTATTTCCAAACCAGAAAAAAAGACCCTATTTTATGTAAACTAGCAAAACTTCCACACAATCCTCAGTACCTACTACTACATGGCGACATTCACCCAAACCCAGGGCCTGGTAATACCTTCCCTGAGGAGTCCCATTCTTCCTTCACCTCTATTTCCAATACCCCCTCTTCTTCCACGAACTCTCTTTGCATTACCCACCTCAATATTCATAGTTTAAACAACAAAATTGCCCAACTTCATGCCCTACTAGACTTACATTCCTTTGACATCCTATGTCTCAGAGAAACCTGGCTCAAACCAGTTACTAAAGAATGATATCATCACTCCAGGTTATAACATCCTTAGAACTGGCCGTCCTAACAAAAAGGGTGGGGGGCTAGCAATATTGTTTAAATCTGAACTACAGGTAACCTCACTAAACACTCAACCTCCCTCACCTAGCAATGCTGAAATCTTAATATCTAAGCTCCAAATTAATGCTAATAAATCTATATACATCATTTGCTCTTACATCCCCCCAGGCAACAACATAAGTACTCTTGGAAATATCCTTAACTGGCTTTCCATATCATTCCCACAAGAAACCATTCTCCTTGGAGACTTTAATATTGACTGGAACTGTTGTATTTCTGACAATATTGACTGGAACTGTTGTATTTCTGACAAACCTACATCTCACATTAATCTCTATGGCTTCTATCAAACTATCACCGGCCCTACCAGAACCCATAAACCCAGCAACAAACAAACTACCTTAGACTGGATACTAGTCATCAATAACCCCCAATCTTACAAAATAGGCATACTTCCTGATATTAGTGACCACTCTCTTACCTTTATAACTAGACAAAATATCACCATTCCCACTCAACTAAACTCGAACAACCTGGAACAAAAAGAACCTGAACCTAGGTAACTTTCAAGCAGAGCTAAAAGCCTGCAATTGGTCAGCCCTAAAATATCTACCTCTCAATGAAGCAGTCTCTTTTTAACAATACATTCCTAAAAATCCTTGAGCACCATGCCCCCTCTCGTACTATTAAAATTAGGAACAAACCTGCTCCCTGGCTCTCAAATGAGACAAGGCAAAAGATGAGACTGAAATAAAATCTGGAATATATGGAGAAGTACCAAAGACCCTATTGATCATTTAAACTTTAGACAGCTCAGGAATGCCACTAAAAAATCAATATTCAAAAAACTATTACCTTAAATTCCAACAAACCCAATATCTAAACCCACAAAAATTCTTGTTAGGATTAAATAAATTACTCCATCCTGGACAAGCCAAAACACCTACCCCCTCTAACTTGACTCAATTCTCCCAACCAAATTGCTGATATTTTTAACAATTTTTTTTCAGAAACTGTTCAATCTTTAGCAAATACCTTACCACCTGTTACCACCACTGACTCATCCATGCCAACCACTTACTCATTCTTGCCAACTACCCTACCCCAAGTATTACAATTGCAGCCTGTCCCAACATCTCTCATACACTCCCGACTTCTTAAGCTTAAACCATGCACTCCATCAGCTGACCTCCTCCCAGCTGAATACCTTCAAATGGCAGCTTGAGTGCTTGCCTACCCTGTTTCCATCTTAACAGAACCATTACAGAAAGTTCCATCCCACCCCTCTGGAAAGTCTCATATATTATCCCACTGCATAAGGGTGGGAACTCAAATGAACTCTCATACTTCCATCCCATAGCCCTACTTTCCCTCTTAGCAAAAATTATGGAGAGATGTATTCACCGTTAGCTACTTAATCATCTCCTCCAAAACCATCTGCTAGCTGACTGCCAGCATGGTTTTAGGCCTTTCCATAGTACTACAACTGCTGTACTATCCTTTTCTGACTGCATTAATAAAAATCGTAACAGTTTACTGTCCTTAGCCCTCTTTATTGATCTCTCAAAAGCATTTGATATGGTTAATTATCAATTAATGTTAAACTCACTCAAATCACTTTCACTAGATACCCAGACAGTTAATTGGTTCAAGTCCTATCTAGACAACAAGCAGTCCTCTGGGAAAATAAACTATCTACTCTTCTCCCTATAACTCTTGGAGTCCCACAAGGCTCTATTCTGGGACCCCTCCTCTTCACTATTTTCATAAATGATCTGAAAATCTCCCTTCCACAAACCACCTGCATACAATATGCCAACGACTCCACATTAATATGTTCAGCCTTCTCACCTGCTGGACTTCATTCGAGTACCCATGCAGTATTTACCTTAGTTGAAAACTGGTTCCATCAATGCTGTCTCCTCCTTAACCCCCAAAAAAACTAAATTGGTACTATTCTCTCCCACTCAGAAGTCTCCTGCTATCAACTTCACAATTACATCTAATAATGGTACTGTAATAACTCCGGACACAAAACTTTTAGGTGTAACAATTGATCATAATCTAAATTTCGACACACATCAACCTAACCATTAAATCAGTTAATAAAAAACTTGGCTTCCTCTACAGACTTAAACCCTATCTCACACCTCTAGCTAAGACTGCTATTGCCTGAACTCACTTAATCTCCACCCTTCTCTATGCATCCCCAATCTATACCAACTTATCCAAAAATAATCTTCACAAGTTGGAAACAGCCTATAATAACATAGCTAGATTTGCCACTGGTGCCCCTTTTCGAACCCACCACTGCCAAAATCTTAAATTGCTAGGAAGGCTGGAATTGCAAAGCCACATTCTTTTCCAGCAACTTACTACTATACACAAGATCTTAAACCATCCCACAGATACACCCATACTCTCTACCCTTATCTGCCCATATAAAAATCTAACAACCCTTCAGTCAGCTAATAAGGTACTAGTAGCTACCCTAAACTCCAGCAACAAATCTGGAGACAGCTTGTTCTCAAACCCTATTGGTAACTCTTGGAACACTCTTTCAACTGAACTAACAGCCCTTTCGCCTACCCCACTTTTCAAGAAGCAATTAAGAATTTTCCTTAAAGCCCAATGGCTTTGCCCATGCACAAATCCTAACTATCACTTTCTCCCCTAGCAGGACCATTGTTTACTATCTATCTTTAACATGCTATTTCAGGTACTCTGATATTCTCTCTTAATTCCTACTGTAGTAGCTCACCTCCTAAGGTTTGGTAAACAAACAATGCTACCCTCAAAAAAAAAAAAATGTTTTACTAATCCTTTTACTCAAAATTTGTAATTTATTTAGTCTGGTATGTTGGTATGTTACTGTAACAGTACTATATAAATGTTCCTGTATTTGAAATGTTTTACCTGTCTGACATTATCTGTATTGTATATGGTCAAGATTTCTGTCTTGTAAATTATCTTAATGTGGAGCTTTTCTCCCCAAGCCTCCGCTGAAAATGGACATACATCCAGTCGGACTATCCCGGTCAACAAATGTAAAATAAAAAAAAATTAAAGACATCCTATGATTAATCAGTGTTACCTTCCTATTTTAATTTACTTTTAAAATAACCCACGGACACTCGATAAACTATTTTTCAAAGATAAGTGTGTTTGATTATTTTAACATTCACTGTTTAATGTTCGCTGAAATTGTTATTCGATGCGTGAACATAAACCCCTTTCTTACCACTGTTGCAGTATTCTTTACTCTTGGAGAGTGCAAAACCTACTGTAAACTACTGGAGGAGGAAAGCATACAAAAGCCCTTTACAAACCCATGAAGGATGTCCCTGGCAAAAACATGCTCTGTCCCTGGAAATGACATCCAACTTGTAATGTTTGACAAAACTGTGACTAGAAGAGCAAGTAGCAGTTTTCAAGACAGATCTAGTATCCAAAACCTTGGAAAAGAGGCCACTGCCCTGGTAGAATGAGCACAAACAGAAGAGGAAAGCTGCTTGTCAAAAACAGAATAGCAAAAAGAAAAAACCTTAGAAATCCAGGAGTGGATGGTTTGTTCAGACACCACCAAACCCAATTTCCTTGCATGAAAGGAAACAAAAATTTGCTCAGATTTCCTGATATGTTTTGTCATGTCCAAGTAATATGCGAGCTATCTATGCAAATCCAAGGAGTGAATAACCCTCTCACTAGCAGTCTGTGAAGAAGGAAAAAAAGAAGGAAAATGAATGGACTTATTCAAGGACAAATCATTAACCACCTTGTGCATAAAAGAAGGAAAGGTATGAAGAAACATCCTGTCCTTGTGGAGAAACAAAGGAGTGAGTGTTTGAAGTTCAAAGACCCGGTTAGCAGAAGTAAGAGCCACCAACAATACAGCCTTCCAAGTACAATGTTGTAGGGAAGAAGACAGGGCAGACTCAAGAGGGATCTGAGTCAATCTCTCAAGAAGAATATTAAAGTCCCAGAAGGAGGAATAGGCTTTCTTGGAGGTTGGATATCAACAATGCCTTTTAAAAATTTTAAGTTCAAAACTAGAAGCCAAAGGTGAGTTCAGAGGCAGACAAACCGAAATGGCTGGCAAACGAACATTAACAGATGAATATGTCACACCAGAATTGAGCAACTCACAAATAAGAAAGGACCATAGGAACCCCACAGAAAAAGGGTCCAGGTCATGTTTGAGACACCAAATAGAAAATCTCTTCCAATTAGTCATATACAATTTTCTAGTATTGGGTTTTCGAGCCTCATGCAAAACCTGAAGCACATCCTCGGAAAATTGTTGTCTGAAATGAATTAGAACCCTATCACTCAAGTCTCAGCTGAAGGGTGGACAAGTGAGGGTGAATAAGAAATCCCTTCCCTTGTGTGAGAGGATCAATCCTGTGACAGAACTTGTGATGACTGCCTCTAGCCAGGTGAAATAGAAGAGGGAACCAGTGCTGTCTGGGTCAAAAGGGAGTCACCAGCAAGATGTTGGGTATATCCCACATGATCTTGTCCAGGACTTTTGGTATTAGAGAAAGAGGGGGGAAATCGGCATACAGAAACCTCCGTTTCCAAGAAAAAGACATGGCATCCACCTTCTGATTCAGAGTGCTTAGCTCTCTGGAACTGATCTGGGGAAGTTGTCTGTTCAGAGGGGAGGCAAAAAGGTCTACCTACTTCACCACTCTACAATATCCAGAAACATTTTCCTGTGAAGCATCCATTTTGAGGATTTTTCCTAGACCTGCTCAAAGAGTTCTGCCACCAGATTGTGCTCTGAAGGAATGTAAGTAGCCTGAAGAACCAAGTGATAGCGGGTTGTAAAACCTCAAGTCTGAAAAGCCAGCCTGCAAAGAATACAAGACTTTGTGCCCCTTGCTTGTTGATATACCAAGACTCTGGTAGTGTCTGTAAACACCTTTACAGGACCTGGAACCCAAAAGAAATGAAAAACCTAGACAGCAAGAAGTACAGCTCTCATCTTACTGCTGATGTGGTCTGTCAATAGTTTATTATTTACTTGACATCTGTCTACCATCTGGGTAAACAGAACCCATTTTCAGCAGAGGCCCGGGCAGAAAAGCTCCAACTTACAGACAATTATGTTCGAACATATTACACATCATAGCTTTATACAGACAAACAAACTACATAAGGAAAAATATACATTTGAGCAAATGTGGTAATACATACAGACATTCATGTACAGACAAAGGATATTTTCTTCATTAACATAGAAGAAGAGCATTTCGCATACGGAAGCAGACAAGCTAGCATTGGAAAGGTCCGAATCATGCAACCCAAATACACCCGTTCCTGAGAGGGAATCAATACAGACTTTTTGAGGGTGAAGATGAACCCAAACACTGCACAAAACAAACATAGTTTAGTGTAAATTCTGAAGCAGGAGCTGCTGAGAGTGGCTTAAATTAAAAGGTCATCCAAATAAGGAGACATCTGAATTCTCTGAAGTCTGCGAAAGGGTATCACAGGGGAAAGACATTTGGTAAAGAACCTTGTACCTGAAAAAAAAGGTAAAGCAGAGAACTGGAAATGACTGGAAGAAATAGAGAAATGTAAAAAAAAACTTCCTCAAGAAAGGGTGAGTAGGAATATGGAGGTAAGCGTCCTTCAAATCCAGAGATACAGTACCAGAAAGGCTTGAGGAAGCAAAATATGTAAAAGTGTCAGGAGAGAGACGATCCTGAAAGAAGGAACATTGAGAAAGGTGTTGAGAAGGCAAGTCTAGAATGGGCCTCCAAAAAACCCTCCTTCCTGGGAATCAGAAACATTCTTGAATAAAAACCTGTTCCTTGTTGAGTCAAGGAGACAGGTTGGATGGTTACCTTTGCCATCAGATTCTGCACACAAGAGGAAATGAGGGAGCTGACAAGGACGAGGCTGAGGAAGGCCAGAGAACTGAGGACGGGGACTTCCAAGCCATAAAATAACCATTTTGATAAATGGAAAGTACCCAGGTGCCTGTGATTATCTGTTGCCAGACAGGAAAGGAAAGGAATCAGTCTGACAGACAGGAATCTGGCTGGGGGTGGGGGGTTACATGTCAGACAGAGGCAGATGTCAGGAAAAGGTTTTTGGCTTTCTGGAAAAATTCACTTAGGAGCCCTCTTGCTGCTAGCAGGCTGCCTACAGACAAAAGCAGGTTTATATGGAAAATTCCTCTGGAACTCAGGAACAGGGGAAACAGATTTGCTTCAGGTCCTGTATAACCTTACCAGTATCTTGAAGAGGTTTAAATAATTCTGCAGCAATGGTACCCAAGAGATTGTCTACTTTTGGCCTTAGTGCAAGGCTTGTAGGTGTGACCAAAAGTATCTCCTCATGAAAGAGACAGATGCAGCAACTTCAGAAGAGGCTTCAGCAGCATCATAACAGTATGAGGGGCAGAACTCAAGAGAGAAAGTACAGAAGTCGTAATGTCCAAATCAGACACATCAGTCAAAAGCTCTCTCCAAGCTGGGAGAGAAGAGCCAGGACATATCTAGTTATGAGAGTCTGATAATTAACGGCCCTAAAGAAAAAGGTAGCAAAAGTATACACATTTTCCCCATACCTGTCCACAGTACAGCTATACTTGTCAGAAGATAACATTTTAGAAAAGGATAGCAGTTAGGATGGTTTATCTGTGGACATTGAAGCAACAACACAGTCAGATGAAGAACTTTTATACAAATACGTATGATCCTCAGGGAGTTGATAAAATCTGTCTGACTTCTTAGGAGATGGAGGTTGAGAGCCAGGAGCTTGAGAAGCTGCTGAAAATGTTTCCAAGAGGGCAGCTAAAACACAGGGGCTGCAAAAGGTCTGGGTGAGTCCATTTTCAAGCGTTCATAATCTCTCTTTTAAATATTGGAAACCTGGGAACAGTCTCACTTAAAGGGTTTCATCGTGGAAATAATTCTTCAAAAGGAGAATCAGGAGACAGTTAACCTTCTTCATCAGACCCCCAGGAGAGGAGTGTGGATCTGGGAGGAACATCCCAAGGATTCTTCAAAGGAATCCAACTCTTTATCAGAAGAATCAGACCCCCTATGCCTTTTACAAGGGGTGGAAGATCAGGGGGCAGAAGCAGGGACAGACAACACTTGTAGGGATTTCAGGGCCATAGGGGCATTGAAAAGCTCAGAGTAAATTCCTGCCACTCTCTACGATTTTCCTTAGTCACAGAAGTCACATGTTTATTTTCAGACCCCCTGCCTAGATTTGATGAGGCTACCAGGCACCTCTTCCCTAACTAATACCTGGGGAATCTTCTTAGGCCCCTTGAGATATAATCAACCATGGTTCCCCCACTACATGTGCACCAAAAGTATGCACAGCCTCAGTGGATGTGCTGGTATGTAGCTCCTTGTCAGCTTCCAACTGGGTTGTGGTAGAGGGAACTAATACTGATACCACATGGTCCTCTTATTCTTCACCCAACCAGATGGAGACATCTGGTGCAGGCTGGACAGCAGTAAGATCAGTACGTGCCTTTTTGGCTTTTTTTTTCAAGTGGAGGCTAAACTTCAGGGAAGGTGGATTTGGCCATGGTACCCTAAGCCAAAAGCTTCAGATCTTGATTTTCTAAATAGAGGGATGACAGATGACTGCAGAATGTCTTGGGGACAAACTTTTGACAAATCTCATACTGTGTATGGTCATGTGTAGCACCCAAATAAAGAAGGCGCTTCTCTTGTCTACCTTCATGGGGAATCTGCCGCCTGCATTCATATTTTCCCCTCCTAGATGACATGAAAAACAAGGAGGAAAAAAAAAAAGAAAGGAAGCAAGCCCAACTGGGCACTTATCTTTAGAAGGCTCTGTAGGTGAACTAACTTGAACGGTGTACAAACTGAATTCAGAGGTAGCATTCAGACTGGCAGCAAGGAAGTTCTGAGGTTTAGGCATCTGTACATCACATATGTAACCACAAACAAAACACACTCAGTCACACCATGATAAGTATAGTAATTTAAACAAACAATAACAAACAGTAGACAGGATAAGCATTTTTGTTCAAACCATAAGGAACTTCATCAAAACCTGCAGATAAATACAACGTAACCATATTTAAATGTTTAGAAACAATGGTGTAATCACAGTTCCACCAATAAAAAAAAATAACATAAAAATAGGTGGTCAAAAGAATGCACATTAAAAAACATACAAGAAGTTATGTTCTTAACATAACGTTCTGTGTTGTCCATTTTCATTCATTCTCAACATATGGAACTCTGATCCAACCCTCGGATCTGACTTGGCCACTAATTCAGCTTGTGGAAGCCTACAAACTCTTGAGCTCCTCCCTACCCATAATTCTCTGGTCCCCATTCCCCTCAGATAATACATATACAGCGTGATACAGAAAAAGCAGAAGAAATAGGAAACCATACAAATTGCCATCACTGGAGATCAACACCTAAGGAACATAAGGTGTTGAATGTGTCCTCATATACTTGCTTCTTCCTATAGGAGATGGGGTAGGAGGGTGAGGGGTTGAGGATGAATTAAGATGGACAGCAGATGGAACGTTACGGTAAGAACATAACTTCTTTATCTGATGTTGTCAATCTTCAGTCATCCTCAACATATGGGGCAGAGTCCCCAGCTACTTGAGCCCTGAGTGAGCCCTAAGGAAGGATGTTCCTGAGAAAAGCAAAACAAAAGGCTGCTCTTCCCCTTGAGACTAGATCCAATTTGTAGTGACTAATAAACGTATATGGATTTCACCAAGTAGCAGCTGCAAAAATATCATTCATGGAAGCTCTAGATAGGAATACAATAGAAGTCGCCATGGATTTAGTAGAATGGGCCTTTACATGTCTCTGGAGGGGACTATTTAATTTTTTGTATACAAAGGAAATACACTCCATAATCCATCTAGCTATAGCAGCTAAAGTAAAAGCAAAGGAAATTAAAAGTTGGTCTGATTTCCTCAAATCCTTTGTACGGTGTAAGTAAAAGCATAACTGTCTGTACAGATCAAGCAAATGTAACAAAAGTATTCTCATTTGTTAATGAAATTTGGAAAGAATATAAGGAGGTTAATGGTCTGGTCAGTATTGGATTCTGACACCACCTTTGGTAGAAAGGAAGCACTGGTATGCAAGGTAATCCTATCCTTATGAAAGACTAAGTAAGGAGGTTTTGATGATAAACATTGAAGTTCTGATATTCTTCTTCCCGAATTTATTGCAACCAGAAAGGCCGTCTTCCAAGAAAAAAAATTTTAAATCACATTTGGCTGCAGGTTCAAAAAAAGACTAAGTCAGGGCTTGCACTACTATACTTAAATCCCAGGGGGAATAGGGTCTTTAAAAGGGGGTCTGAGTAACACAGTATCCTTCAAAAATACTTTACAAATTTTTAAGGAAGCCAAAGAAGAATTCTGGAATCCTACATGGAAATTTGAAATCGATGCTAGCTGAGCCTTAACTGTATATGAACTTGCCCAGTCATTAAACAAACTAGCTAGAAAATCAAGGACTGCGTATACAGGAGCTGTAAAGGGATCTATGTGATTTTGCTCTACCCAATAAACAAAATGTTTCCATTTGCTTTTGTACAATTTTCTGGTACATGGCTTATGGGATGATAATAAAATGGAACGTTCCAGGAAAGAATAGGTTGGCATGTCCATCAATGGAATTGGAGAAACAATGCGGTCAGTCTGAGGCTTGGAATGTCTGGGCAAACCAGTCTTGTTGGATGGGACAAACTCTGCAGTCGAATCCAGAATCTAAGACGGAGACAAAAGATGAGGCCAAAGAAAAAGGAAGCATACTTGTCGAGGTCAGTAAGGTGTAATGAGGATGACTCTGCTCTACAATCCGGCCGTTTTCTGTAGAAATTTGGGGATCAATGGAGTTGGGGGATAGGAATATAATAGACCAGGGGGCCAATAACAGAGAAAAGCATCTCTTGGTGACTCCCCTGTTGGGGGGACTACGGCAAAGAGGCTCCTGCACTTGTTGTTTAGGGGAGATGCAGAGAGATCACTGTAAGGCTGACCCCACTGACGGAAGTTAATTACTGCCACCATTCTGGTTGAGGGACCACTTGTGAGGTAGTAGGATGGACCTGCTGAGTTTGTCTGCTATCAAATTGGACTTTCCCGGAATGTGTACTGCCACCAAAAAGTGATTGGAGGTTATCGCCCATTGCCACACTCTGAGAACTTCTCAACACAGGGGCTAAGATCTGGTTCCTCCTTGTTTGTTGATGTACCAAACTACTGACATATTGTCTGTTTGAATAGCAATTGTCCCAAGACACAGAGTCTTGGGAGTACTTACAATGCGAGAAGCACAGCTCTCATCTCTAGAACAGTGATATGCAGATTGGCTTCTTCGGTGGATCAAGCGCCTTGGACGGTCTTCCCAAGGTAATGTCCCCCCCCACCCAATCTAAGAAGCGTCCGTGGTTACTATGGTCTTGGGATGAGGAAGTATGAATGGTAGACCTTGTTGTAGCTGGCAAAACTGCATCCACCATGAGAGGTAACTTTTGCATATTTGTGTCACTCTTATCTTTACGGACATAGGGTGACTGAAAAAAGACCACTGTGTTTGGAGTATCTATTGTAAAATTCTCATGTGATATCTTGCCAGGGGCACTAGGCTTATGGCTGCAGACATAGAACCTACAGCCTGCAGGACTATTCTGGCTGAAGTCTTCGTACTGC
Organism: Protopterus annectens; assembly: GCF_019279795.1. Classification (NCBI taxonomy): domain Eukaryota; kingdom Metazoa; phylum Chordata; order Ceratodontiformes; family Protopteridae; genus Protopterus; species Protopterus annectens. The sequence continues at coordinate 1,448,939,936 of NC_056744.1, read as the reverse complement.
AGATGATCCTGTTAACTTAGTTTCTGATTGTCTGTAATTGTGACAATGTAAGGAATGCAACCATGGACTGTATATGTTGAAGATTGCACCCATGAATTCCAGCTTCTGGGTGGGTTACAAGTTTGATTTGTTGTGATTTACTGTGATTCCAAGAGTTAAACAAGTTTTCAGTACCTGGTCTCTTGCTTGTAGCAACTGATGCCTGGTTGGGGCGGTAATGAGCCAGTCGTCTAAATATGGGAACACCCAGAGGGCTGTGGTGAGATGACTAATAATGACTGGCTCCCACTTGGAAGCATAAGAACCTCCTGGACTGTCTGTTCATCTTTATGTGATAATACGCGTCCTGGAGGTCCATAGATCACATCCTGTCGTCATTTCACAGAAAGGGTAGAATGGACTGTACCATGACCATCTGGAACTTGGTGTGCATAATTGACTTGTTTAGCGCACTGAGATCCAAAATTGGTCTCCAGTCCAGTCTTCTTTGGAACTAAAAATAACCTTGAGTAAGTTACAGATCGTATTTGGTCTGGTGGGACCTCTTGGATGACTCTCTTTTTGTAAGCAACTGCTAAACATGTTGAGTTGCCAGCTGCCTCTGACTGGGTGGAACATTCTGGAGCTTTGTTATCGATGGTGGTGGAGGAAAAAGGGTATGGGTACATCCACTGGTAATAATTCTCTCCACCCAAGTGTCATCTGTTATATTTAGCCAGGCCTTTTCGTGCAGGGAAAGTCAACCCCTGACTGTCTCCAGAGGAAGACAATTGGGCCTCCTTTCAGGTGTGCTGATGGGGCCTGTCAAAGAAAATATCTCTGGATCCTGTATTCTGTGGGCCTCCTCTGCCATGAGGGCATCTTCTGCTATTATCATTTCCCCCTCTGCCTCTGGGAGAACCTGTTCCACGTGTCTTAGAATAGACCTTGAGAATTTTTTGAAACACATTTTGTGACCTCCCCATTGATTCCTTGAAAAGGTTCGTTGGGGGGGGGGTCAAAAAATGTACTCCAATGGCAGACAAGGTCTCTCCATTTTTTTCACACCTGGAAGTTGTTTCTTTCACCGTGGGTCCAAAAAACAAAGATCCATCAAATGGAGCACTGACAAAAGAACACTTAAAAGGCTCCAAAAAATCACACAGGTGCATCCAGGCATGCCTCCTGATGTATATGCCTGAACCCACTGCCCGTGAGGTGCCCTCTGTTGCACTGCAGATGAGCTTCATGGAGGAGTTCACAATTGATTGTCAGGTAGTCAAATGAGAAACCTCAGATGCTTGGGCCCCTTTGGTAGTGGTCCTAACGACTTGGAAAGTTTGTTGAGTAGATCCTTTTGCAATCTTGTAAGGTGGGCTAGATAATTCAACGATCATATGGTAAAAGTAGCTGAAGCATACACTCGCTTTCCATACCTGTCCATGGCCCTAGATTCCCTACTTGGGGGTGGTGGACTGACAAACTCGCTTCAGCGAGTTCCTTTTTTGGTGGCTACCACCACAACCATGGCATCAACTGGTACACCCTTACTCCAATACTGCCTTTCTACTGGATGTGCCATAATTTTATCTCGTCTCTTAGGGATGGGTTCGATCAAGTCAGGTTCCTTCCAAGCCTTTCAACAAATTAGATCTACCAACTTGTCACAGGTGGGGCTACCCAAGAGGTGGACGTGCCAGTCCTGAAAGCTTCCAAATATACCAACTCTTCAGGAGATGGGTTTTGGATAGACCAGCCACCCTTCTGTTTTAGGAGTTCCAGGATGTCTCCAAAATGGACATCAGGTGGTGATTTTGGAAACAACTCTCTCTCAAAGTTGGTATCCATGGTGAAAGACTCTTGGGGTGAGTCCAGGTGTTTCTTCTTACACCATCTCTTCCTAGGGACTTCCTCAGTGGGACGGTCATGGGAAGTATCAGAAGAGATAAGAATCCCAGACTGGGTCGATTGGAAGGTCTGGACCGGCTGTCTCAGTGGTGTAGAGTGGTGAAGCTCACGTGACAAGGTCAGTTGGATGGTCAAGGATGGATTTGAGGGGGAAGGACCCACCTGATCTGAAGGTGCAGAGAAGACTCTTCACCACCTCAAAGGCCGAACCCCCCCCCCAGGGAGGAGGAGATCAATGGAGCAGAGCGAGGAAGTCCCTTGTCTGCCGGCAGCCCCCTCCCCGCAGGCTGTCTGCCCGAGGAGTAAGCCAGAGGCAAACTATCAAACGCAGAAGGTCCGAGAGGGAGAAAAGGCATTGAGAACCTTGAAGTTGAATGAACCCCTTAAGATCCAATGTGGAAGCCTCTGGTCAGACAGCCATCCTGATCTGAAAATGTCATACCCATGAACTCAAGAGTCATTGTCGGATCTGAAGAAACAAACTTCTTTGGATCCAACTCAGATGGGCCCAGAACACTTGGATCCTATAACTCCAATCCCACATATTGAGTCAGAGGAGGAGGAGTAGACAATGGTGGAAGACCCTGATACAAAGGGGGTAGGAACTATAAGGTTACCCTTCTGAAGTTGTTCCCTTGACCAGTTTCCTCACCATCTTAGCCACATCTCCTTCAGTGAAACTTTTGGAAGAGCAGGAAGACACAACAGACGATGGCCCGGAGTGCCTCTTCAGAAAGGGAGAGGGTACTCTAGATGGTACTGGATCCAGTGACAGTGAGTAGACACAGTCTAAGGAAGGGTTTCAGATCCAAAGACTTTGAATCTGATAACGTCTTTCTCAGGATCTGGGGATACCACTTTCATCGGATCCAAAGATTTATGAGACATCAATTAAGTTAGATCCAACCTAGCCACTTTTCTCTTAGTTTCTGAAGAATATGGAGCCTCAGCTGATCTGGACCTCTTTGTATAGTCTCTCGGTTTGGATTAAGTTGAAGGTTGGACAGAGAAATCAGAGCAACAGAACAGGAATATTATCACAGAAAAAAGAAACACTAAGAAAAATAAGTGTTTTTAAAGGCTTATCTCACTTAAAGGAACAAGCACGAGAGTTAACAACGTCTGGATGCGAAGAGCAGCAAACGAGATCTGATGGGAATGGGGACCACAGCATTATGGGTAGGGAGAAAATCAAAAGAAGTTGTAGGCTTCCACGAGCTGAATTAGCGTCAGAGTCAGATCAGAGTCCCCATGTTGAGGATGAATGAAAACGGACAACATCAGATATACTGTCAAGAACAATTCTGTCAATCAGCCCAGGAGACTGCATTGACTTCAATCTAATTTGTCATAAAACAAAAAATACCAAAAACACAATATGACCATGGGGAGGGGGAGGAGGAGAACCTCCAAGGATTAATTTACGATGTGCAGGACGACAGTTCTGACACTGACTTGAAAGTGTTTATACTAATATTCAGACAGATTCATGTCTGAAAGAGGTACTTAGAGAAGGTTTTGGCTTTGTACTTTCTATTAAATATAAAATGGTTGATAATATTATTGAAATTAAACTATTTGCTACAAAAACTAAATTTTAAGATGTTATTTTCTGAATCAGGGAGGTAGGACTTTAATTTACGGATGCGTAGTACTTTTAATCCTCCCTTGGTCCCTCCATCAGCTTTTTTTTGATAAGGATTGTGAACAAGACTTAGGAGTCCTTGAAAAACAGCAGAAGAAATGTAGGTATCATAACCTTACTAATGAGCAAAACAATTAATTAAAAAAGTTTTTACAAGATCGGAAGAGTTATGAAACCTGATAAAGGGAGTGGTGATGTTATGAACACTGATTATTCTAGTAAAATTTATCAATATTTGAATGATAAAGAATTTTTTGACTTGACTACCACGAATAAGATCAATATAGCATGTAGCAAAATAGATAGCTGGATAAATGACTTAATGATAGAACACCATATTAGATTTGAAACTAAGAATTATTTGGAGGTGAAAAATCCCCTAGTATCAGCTATCTCTGTAATATCCAAATACCACAAGAATCATACTGACCCCCTTTAACACCTACAGTATCTACTGGTGGCTCTAAAACTGAGCCATCTGCCAAATGGGTGGATCTTCATTTAAAACGTTGAAGATAAAGAACACATTCTCAGGAATCGCTTGCACTGTTTGGCAAATAATACTTGTTTTGTGACCACAGATGTTAAAGATGTTTTACTTGTCATTCCCCACTTTTTTGGGTTTGGAATGGTTTAGGGAGTCCTGGTATTAATAAAAACTAATGAAGAAGTTAATTTTTTAACTGATATGACGCAGATTGCGTTGTTGAACAATTGTTTTTGAAAGGGAATACTATAAGCAAGTTAAAAACGAAGCCACTGGGGATGCACAAGCCAGTGAATTTCTTTGTGCCAGTCCCAAGCCCAGATAAATGGGGAGGGTTACGTCAGGAAGGGCATCCGGTGTAAAATTTTGCCAAATCATACATGCGGACAACCGTACAAATATACATACTGGATTGGTCGAGGCCCGGGTTAACAACGACCTCCACCAGTACTGTTGGCCAACAGGGTGCTGGTGGAAATTGGGCTACTGTTGGCCGAAGGAGAAGAGGGGGAAGGCATGCCCGAAGGCAGGTAAAGGCTAGGACTGTGGTAGTGAGGTTCGGAACTTTGAATGTTGGCAGTATGACTGGTATAGGGAGAGTGCTAGCTGATATGAAGGACAGAAGGAAGGTTGGTATATTGTGTATGCAAGAGACCAGATGGAAGTGGAGCAAGGCTAGGTGTATCGAAGGTGGGTTCAAATTTTTTATCATGGTGTGGATGGGAGGAGAAATGGCGTAGGGGTTATCCTGAAGGAACAATATGCATAGAGTGTTTTGGAGGTGAAAAGAGTGTTGGATAGAGTGATGTTTATGAAGCTGGAAAATGATGGCGTAATGATGAATGTTGTTAGTGCATATGCTCCACAAGTTGGGTGTGCGATGGATGAGAAAGAAAAATTTTGGAATGAGTTAGATAAAGTGGTGATGACTGTACCAAAGGGTGAGAGAGTGGTGATTGGAGCAGATTTCAATGAGCATGTTGGTGAAGGGAACAGAGGGGATGAGTAAGTGTAGGTATGGTGTTAAGCAAAGGAATGCAGAAGGTCAGATGGTAGTGGATTTTGCGAAAAGGATGGACATGGCTATGGTGAATACGTATTTTAACAAGAGGGAGGAGCACAGGGTGACATACAAGGGTGGAGGGAGATGCACACAGGTGGATTATATCTTATGTAGAAGGGCGAGTCTGAAGGAGATTGGAGACTGTAAAGTGGTGACAGGGGAAAGTGTAGTTAGGCAGCATAGGATGGTGGTTTGTAGGATGACATTGGCGATCAAGAAGAGGAGGAGGAGAGTGACGGCAGCACCAAGGATCAAATGGTGGAAACTGAAAAAGGGTAATTGTGAGGTGGAGTTAAGTGACAGGCACTGGGTGGCAATGAAGAGTTACCGAATAGCTGGGTAACTACAACACAGCTAGTACGGGAGATGGCTAGAAAGGTGCTTGGTGTGACATCTGGAAAGAGGAAAAAGGACAAGGAGACCTGGTGGTGGAATGAGGAAGCACAGGAGAGTATACAGAGAAAGAGGTTGGCGAAGAAGTGGGACTGTCAGAGAGATGAAGAAAGTAGACAGCAGTATAAGGAGATGAGGTGCATGGCAAAGAGAGAGGTGGTGAAGGCTAAGGATAAGGCATATGAAGAGTTGTAAGAAAGGTTGGACACTAAGGAGGGAGAAAGGACCTGTACTGATTGGCTAGACAGGAGGATCGAGCTAGTAAAGATGTGCAGCAGGTAAGGGTGATAAAGGATAATGAGGGAAACGTACTCACAAATGAGGAGAGTGTGCTGAGCAGATGGAAAGAGTACTTTGAGGGGTTGATGAATGAAGAGAATGAGAGGGAGAGAAGATTGAATGATGTGCAGATATAGTGAATCATGAAGTACAATGGATTAGCAAGGAGGAAGTAAGGATAGCAATGAAGAGGATGAAGAATGAAAAGGCTGTTGGTCCAGATGACATACCTGTGGAAGCATGGAGGTGTTTAGGTGAAATGGCAATGGAGTTTTTAACTAGATTGTTTAATGAAATCCTGGAAAGAAGAGGATGCCTGAGGAATGGAGAAAAAGCATTTTGGTACCAATTTTTAAGAATAAGGGTGATGTGCAGAGCTGTAGTAACTACAGACAGATTAAATGATCAGTCACAGCATAAAGTTATGGGAAAGAGTAGTGGAAGCTAGGTTAAGAAGGGAGGTGATTATTAGTGATCAGCAGTATGGTTTCATGCCAGGAAAGAGCACTACAGATGCAATGTTTGCTCTGAGTGTGTTGATGGAGAAGTACTGAAATGTCAGAAGGAGTTGCATTGTGTCTTTGTGAACTTAAGAAAGCATATGACAGGGTGCCTAGAGAGGAGTTGTGGTATTGTACAAGTATTGTTGTGGTATTGTATGAGGAAGTCGGGAGTGTCAGAGAAGTATGTAAGAGTGGTACAGGATATGTACGAGGGTAGTGTGACAGCGATGAGGTCTGCGGTGGGAGTGATGGATGCGTTTGTGGAGGTGGGATTACATCAAGGATCAACTCTGAGCCCTTTCTTATTTGCAATGGTGATGGACAGGTTGACAGATGAGATCAGACAGAAGTCCCCGTGGACTATGATATTTGCAGATGACATTGTGATCTGTAGTGAGAGTAGGGAACAGGTGGAGGAGACACTGGAGAGGTGGAGATGTGGTCTAGAGAGAGGAGAAATGAAGGTCAGCAGGACTAAGACAGAATATATGTGTGTGAATGAGAGGGAGAATAGAGGAATGGTGAGAATGCAGGGAGTAGAGGTGGCAAAGGTGGACAAGTTTAAATACTTGGGATCAACAGTTCAGAGTAATCGTGTGTGTGGAAGAGAGGTGAAGAAGAGAGTACAGGCAGGATGGAATGGGTGGAGAAGAGTGTCAGGAGTGATTTGTGACAGACGAGTACCAGTAAGAGTGAAAGGGAACGTCTACAAGATGGTAGCGAGACAAGCAATGTTATATGGGTTGGAGACAGTGGCAGTGACAAAAAGGCAGGAGTCAGAGCTGGACATGGCAGTGTTAAAGATGTTAAGATTTGCATTGGGTGTGACGAGGGTGGACAGGATTAGGAATAAGTATATTAGAGGGTCAGCCCAGGTTGGAAGGTTTGGAGCCAAAGCCAAAGAGGCAATATTACATTGGTTTGGACATGTGCTGAGGAGGGATGCAGAGTATATTGGGAAAAAGATGCTAAGGATGAAGCTGCCAGATAACAGGAAAAGAGGAAGGCCTAAGATAAGGTTTATGGATGTGGTGAGAGAGGACATGCAGGTGGTTGGTTTGACAGAGCAAGATGCAGAGGACAGGAAGAAATGGAAACAGATGATCCGCTGTGGCGACCCCTAACGGGAGCAGCCGAAAGAAGAATAAGACTATAAGCAAGTTAAAGGAGTGGCCATTGGAGCTGCTTCTGCTTCCTTATTTGCCAACATGGTGTTATGACATTGGGAGATATAAAGAAGTTATGGACTCACCTCAATGTTCCATCTGTGTTGTCCATTTTCACTCTTCCTCAACCACTGGGACTTGGATACAACTCGGCCATTCTACCAGCTCGCAGTTGCCAAAAAACTCTTGAGCTCACTTCCTACCCATAATGCTCCAAGCCCAACCTCCAACAGACCCTTCCACAGCTTGAGAAAGAGAGAAAAAGAGAAAAAATAATGACACTACATGCCCACTAGACACTACACCAACTGCCATAATTGGAGTTCAACATAAGGGACAGGTAGTGTCCCTGTAACACTCACTCCACAAGAAGTCATCAGAAAAGGCCAAGAGGCTGGATGGGAGGGGAGGCTGAGGAAGAATGAAAATTGACAATGCAGATGGAACGTTATGGTGAGTACTTAACTTCTTATCTGATGTTGTCAATTTTCATTCATTCCTCAACCAATGTGACAGAGTCCCCAGATACTCAAGTGGACTCTATTGAAGGATATTCCGGAGTATAATCAAACCGAATGATGGTCTTCCCTTTAAGACCATGTCCAATTTGTAATGAGTGATAAAGGTATGAGGATTGGACCAAGTAGCAGCTGCACAGATATTGCCCATTGAAGCCTTGGACTGGAAGACTGTGGAAATAGCCATAGACCTGGTTGAATGAGCTTTCAATGTTTTGGCAAGGAAAGATTCAATTTATTGTAAACAAAGGAAATGCAATCTGTTAGCCATTTAGATACAGTTATCTTAGCAACTGATTTCCCAACTTATTAAATGCAAATGAAGCAAAAAGTTGGACAGACTTCCTAATATCTCTTGTTCTGTGCAAGTAGAAATGCTCTTGTCTATGAACTTCCTGGAAATGCAACAAGTATTCTCCCTTATTTGTAAATTTGGGGAAAAATACAGGCAGTTTAATGCCCTGATTAATGTTTGATTCTGACAGCACCTTAGGTAGGAAAGAGGCATTGGTATGCAAGGAGACCACATCCTTGTGAAACATCAAATACAGAGGTTTGAAAGACAATGCCTGTAATTCTGAGATTCTCCTGGCAGATGCAATTGCAACTAAAACGATAGTTTTCCAGGTCAAAAACTTCAAATCACAAGTAGCGGCTAGGTCAAAGGGAGACTGTGTTAAGGCCTGCAATACCAAGTTTAAATCTCATGGTGGAATGGGATCTTTATAAGGGGGCCTGAGAAGCAGTGTGCCCTTCAAAAAGGCTTTACACAGTTTAAAAGAAGCTAGAGATGAATCTCAAAACCCACCATGAAAATTAGAAATGGCAGCAAGTTGAAACTTATATAGTCGATGCACTAGCACCTCCACTGAACAAGTTTGCCAAAATTCAAGAATAACATGAACTGGAGCTAAAAAGGGGTCTACCTGATTTTCTCAGCCCAATAAGCAAATTTACTCCATTTACTTCTGTAGAGCTTCCTTGTGGAGGGTTTATGTGAGGACAGGAGCATAAAATGGACAGGAGATGAAAGCATGGCCTGCCTGGCTACTAACAGAATTGGAGAAACCATGCAGTCAATTTGATACTTTGGAGGTCCAAGTGAACCAGTCCTGTTGGATGAGACAGCAAGTCTGGAACTGAATCTGGAATCCAGGGAGGATGCAGAAGGTGAGGCCAAAAAAAAGGGAAACCAAATTTGTTAAGGCCAAAAAGGTACAATCAGGATGATTCTGCTCTTCAACCTGACTGCTTTCTGAAAGAATTTGGGAATTAAAGGAGTTGGGGGGGGTGTGGAGCATCCCTCAGTGACTCCGTTGGTGGGGGGAATCAGGGGAAAAAAAAGCTGCTGTGCTTGTTGTTCAGGGGAGATGCAAAGAGATTGCAGCAAGTCTGGCCCCACTGCCGGAATATCACGTCCAACACTGTTGTTAAGAGACCACTCATGAGGAAGTAGAATGGACCTGCTCAATTTGTCTATCATGCTGGACTTCCCTGGAATGTGCAATGCAATCAGAAATTGGTTTGAGGTAATCACCCATTGCTACACTCTTAGGGCTTCTCAACACAGGGGGAAGGATTTGGTTCCCCCATATCTATTGATGTACCAAGCCAGTGACATGTTGTCCATTTGGATCATAATCATTCTGAGAGGAAGAGTCCTGAAATGCCTGCAATGCTAAAAGCACTACCCTCATCTCCACAGCAATGATATGCAAGTTGGCCTCTTCAGGAGACCAAGTGCCTTGGATTGTCTTGCCCAGGAAATCCCCCCCCCCCAATCTGGGAGGCATCTGTGGTCACTATGGCCTTGGGTTGAGGAAGAACAAAAGAATGACCTTCCAACAGTTGCCATAACTGCATCCACCAGGAAAAGTATTGTTTGTAAACTTGAGAAATCCTTACTGTTGTGGACATGGGCTGAGAAAGCACTGACCCATTGTGTCTGCAGCACCCACTGCAGAACCCTCATGTGACATCTTGCCAAAGGAAGGAGGATTATGGCTGCTGACATTGACCTTAATGCCTGAAGAACCAACCATGCTGAAATCCTGTTACTGCAGAGTATTTTCCTGACCTGAGTTTTTATCGTCTGCACTCTTGACACAGGAAGAGATGATACCATGGACACTGTGCTGAATACAGCCCCAAAGAATTCCAGAGTCTGAGTAGGTAATAACTGTGACTTGCTGTAATTGACCATTATCCCAAGATGTGAACAAGTTTGCAACACTTGGTCTCTCACTTGTATTAGTTGATGCCTGGTTGGGGTAGTGATGGGCCAGTCATCCAAATATGGAAACACCAGGAATCCCTGCAGTCTCAAGTGAGCTGCTACCACTGCCATGCACTTGGTAAACACCTTGGGGGCTGTGACGAGGCCAAAGGGTTGTGCACAGAACTGGTAATGACTGGCTTTCAGCAGGAAGCGCAAGTACCTTCTGGATCTATTCATCATTATGTGATAGTACAGATCCCAAACGTCGTCTATCGAGCACATCCAATTGTCCTTGCTCAGAAAGGACAGAATGGACTGAACCGTGACCATCCGGAACCTGGTGTGTCGAACTTCTTTAACACATTGATATCCAAATTGGTCTCCAGTCCCTGTTTTCTTTGGCACTAAAAATAATCTTGAGTAAGTTCCAGATTCTATCTGGTCTAGAGGGACTTTAGATGACTTTTTTCTAGCAGCTTTTGGATTTCCACTGTTGCTACCTTCCTCTGACTGGGTGGAACACTGGGGATTTTCCTGGGTAACAGGGGTGGAAGGGAAAAGGGAATAATATAACCTCTGGAAATAATCCTCTGCACCAAGGTATCTTTTGTTAAATATCGCCAGGCTTCTTGGTGCAAGGATAAGTGACCACCAACTGCCTCCAGAGTAATGCAATCTGGCCTCCATTCATGAGCGGTGAAAGGGTCTGTCAGAAAAGGAATCCCTCGACTCTCGGTTTTGTGGGCCTCCTCTGCCATAGGGGCATCTTCTGCCATTGTCTCGTCTGCCCCTCTGCCTCGGGGGGAGCTACCTCCACAAATCCTGGAAAAGACCCTGAGATTTTTTTGAACCCCATCTTATGACCTCCGTTTTGGTTCCTGGAAATGTCCGTTTAGGAGCTGAAAAATGTACGCCTACTGCAGACTGTCTTCCAATCCTTCTCTAACCTGGAGAGTGCATCTTTCACTGTGGGTTCAAACAAGGAGGAACTGTCAAAAGGAGCACTGACAAAAGAGGACTTAAAAGGCTCCGCAAAGTCACACAAGTGCATCCAGGCATGCCTCCTGATGGAAATGGCTGAACCCGCAGCCCTTGTGATACCTTCTGTAGTATGTGAGATGAGCCTCATGGATGAATTAGTGAGCGACTGAAGGGTAGCCAACTGTGAGGCTACAGAGGATTGTCTCTCTCCAGTAATGGTATCTGCCAAAGAGTTGGAAAGCTCCTTGACTAAGTCTCTTTGCAATTGCCAAATAATTCAGCGACCAGAGGGCAAACGTCACTGAAGCATACACTTACTTCCCAAATCTGTCCAGAGCCCTAGACACTCTGTTAGGAGGGTGGACAGAGGAACCACTGCCATAACCATAGCATCAACTGGTACACCGTTGCTCCAATCCTCTCTTCCTACTGGTGAGGACAGAAGCTTGTCTTTTGAAGATTGGCTTGATCGTATCAGTCTTCTGCCATATCTGCCGAGATACCAAATCGATCAGCAGGCGGAGTGACCAAGGAGGTAGACAGACCAGTCTCGAAGGTTTCCAGATGCACTGACTTCTCAGGAGTTGGATTTTGGGCAGACCAACCACCCTTCTGCCTTAGGATTTGAAGACCATCTCCAAAGCAGATGTCATCAGGTGGTGACTTGGGAGACCATTCTCTCTCATCAAAGTCAGTGTCCACTGTGACAGTCTCTTGGGGGGAATCCAAGTGCTTCCTCTTGCATGTTTTCATCCAAGGAACTTCGGTAGGATGTTCTGGACAAGTGTCAAAAGAAATAACAATAGAACAATACTTGGCTGGGTAGACTGGAAACTTTGGGCCTGCTGTCTCAGCAATGCGGAGTAATGAGGTTCACGGGACATAGTCAGATGAGAAGTCAGGGTTGGATCCGATGAAGAAGGGCCCACCTGATCTGCTGGAGCAGAGAACACTCCCATCGCGACCTCAAAGGCCAACTGCTCTGGACAGAAGGAAGGCAATGGCGCCGAGACAAGGAGCTGCTGGCCTGCCACCTCTCCCTGCTCTGAAGACAGAACACCTGAGGTGGAAGCCAGAGCTGAACTGTCAAAGGCCGAAGCTCTGAGTAGAAAAGACTGTTCTGAAAACCTCGGAGTCAATCCCATCAACTGGATTCGACCTGGAAGCTTCGGTTCCAAGAGTTGTCTGGATCCGAAGACTTCGGAGCCAGTTAACTCAGAGTAGCAGTCAGATTTGAAGAAGGCAATATCTTTGGATTTGACACAGATGGACCTGAAACACTCAGAACCAGGGACTCCGATATCATAGGACGGGTCAGAGGAGGAACCACACATGGTGGGGGGGGGTGAAAGGATGCTGTTCTTGATCAGAGGGGGTAGGAACTGTGAGGACTCTCTTCTGAAAATGCTCCATGAAGAATATCCTCCTCATCTTTTCTGCATCCTCTTTTGTGAGGTTTCTGGAGGTGCGAGTCAAAAGCGTGCAGCTCTAAAAAAGACGAAGAAGCCCTAAAAAGGCACTGGGTCTGCACTACACAAATAGATGGTATGAGGCAGAGGCCCTGTGTCTGAAGCTGTCGGATCCGAAGAGCTCTTAATCTGATCCGGAGGACCAGCAGCCACGGACTATCTGCTCAGAAGGTCAGGTCCCAGAAACAGCTGGATCCAGCTTGGATTTTTTCTTCCTCATCTCCAATGAAGTGGAAGCTGCAGAGTATGAGGATTTAGATCTTCTGAAGGTTTCCTAAGATGTAGGAGAGGGAGACTGAATTCCAGCAATGGCAGTAGCAAAAGGAGTAGGCAGAAGGCCTTTCAAAATCAACTTATGCTGCCTCTGTCAACACTTTGGGGTTCAACCCAGCACACACAGAACAATCCTGGTCCTAAAGATCAGGACCTAAACAGTAAATACATAAGGGATGAAAATCTGAGTGTGGCATTTTGTGCCCACATTTGTCATTTTTTAAAGCCTTTTTCAGACATTTTCAAAATGAAAGGAACAATCAGAAAGAGGACAATACACAACTACCATGACAAGATAAATCAACAATCAGCGGAAAAGAAGAATTCCATCAATAGTATACTTTTTTTTTATATATATCGACAGATAAAGGCAATACCAACAATGGTAATAACTAAGAAAACACACAAGTGTGTAAAGGGTAGGAGAGTCTATTAGCTACTAGGGAAGAATACATCAAAGCGTAAATACAGACAAAAATGAGCAGCGAGAAGTACAGAAACGGTCAGAAAGAGCAGAAAACTTATATCACACCAAAGGAAAAGGCTTAATACCAGAAAGGAATTATAAATCCCGCTGTCTGTAAATTTTAGCTCAAGAGCCAAGACAACCACGTCTAAATGGGAAAGCAGCAAATGAGATCTGGGGGAGGTTGGGCTTAGAGCATTATGGGTAGGAAGTGAGCTCAAGAGTTTTTTAGTGTCTGCGAGCTAGTAGAAAGGCAGAGTCGGATCAGAGTCCCAATGGTTGAGGAATGAATAAAAACTGATATCATCAGATCTTATCTTATTAATACACCATACTGGTCCAATATTTATCTGTATTTGTGATATCCAGATGACATCTTGAGTTTATGGAATGATAGTGTAGAATTTTTTGAAAGCTTTGTTCATTATTTGAATAATACAAGTAGCTTGTAGCTTCCTTAAGTTTAAGAGTGAAATTAATTTTAACAGTATTAACTATCTTGACATAACTATCATGAAAAACAGGGCCAGTTTGTGTTATGAGTCAACTATTTTTCAGAAGGCAACTTACTCTAATAGTTGCCAACCCCAATTAGCAAAAGAAAAGCCTGGTAACAGGGCAGTTCGTTAGACTGCCTCATTTGGTGTCTAAGGATAAGTTTTTTGAGAAAGAGACAGCTGTACTAGCCAAGATATTATTGAATATGGGCTACACCAATACATTAATAAAATTTCTCATGATGATTCAACATAACATAAGTGTTCCCTTATTCTAAAAAGAAATGGAACAGTTATTGGAAAAAAAAAAAAGAGGCACATGAACAACCCTTATAGGTAGGCCATAATACTTTGTTACGGTCCACTTAGTGGCCAGGTTAGAGAGGTGATCAACAAGAGCTGGAAAACTATGTTTATCTTTTTAGTGTAAAAGACATATTCTGCGATACTTAAAGTACAGTTTTGTACCTACCATAAATGTAGATGTTCGAGGATCCCCATTGCTGCAGTCCTTACTATTGGGTGTAGTCCGCTGTCCAGTCGGCCCGAATACCAGAGTATATGGCTGACGTCGGTCAGGGCGCATTAGACTGACGTCAGTACGTCAGGGTACTAATGCGCATGACCGACGTCATATCCTCAGTCTTTTCTTGCCCCAGATGTCAGAAGACCCTAAAAAGACAAGGCCCAAAATACCTGCACCAAAAATATGTACAATATATACAAGAATATATACAAAAATATCAGCATGTAACCTCACCTACACAACCACCCCTAAACACAGAGGGAAGGAGGGAGGGTAGCAATGGGGATCCTCGAACATCTACATTTATGGTAGGTACAAAACTGTACTATGTTCTTCGCTCCCCATTGCTGCAGTCCTTACTATTGGGTAGAATCCCAAAGCAGAGGTAAGGGAGGCTGGCAAATCATAAAGAAGCAGGAGCTGACAACATGCCTTGCAAAACAGCTGTGGCAAAACCAGCCCTAGACTTAGAGTAGATAGGAAGATGATAATGCTTAGAGAAAGTATGCACTGAACTCCAAGTAGCCGCCCAAAATATCCTTAGTTGCCACCCCCCTTAGAAATGCTGTAGAAGTGGCAGTAGCCCTAGTGGAATGAGGCCTAATCCCAGCTGGAATCTCCTTGCCATGATGGGAATAACAAAATGCAATGCAAAAGCCAATCCACCTAGAAATAGTTTGTTTTGACACAGGCTTGCCCTATGAACTCAAAGCAAAAAGAAACAAACAACTGCTGAGACTGCCTAAAATCCTTAGTCCTGCTTAAATAATAACGAATTGCCTGTGTACATCTAAAGTGTGCAAAATCTTTTCCCCTTTATTTTGGGGGTCTGCATAAAAGTAGGCAAATGAATAGTTTGGTTTAAAGCCACACTAGAAACCACCTTAGGCATAAAGGAAGGATTAGTACGTAATGATACCCTATCCTTATGGAAAATCAAAAGGGCTCTACTGCCATAAGGGCCTGCAACTCAGACACCCTTCTTGCAGAAGTAATAGCCAACAGAAAAGCAGTCTTCCATGACAAGTATTTCAATTCAGCAGTAGCCGCAGGCTCAAAAGGTTGTAGAGTAAGTTTTTCCAACACAAAATTGAGATCCCAAGCAGGAGTAGGAGCTCTTGGGGGTCTTATATTCTTTGCCCCTCTAAGAAACTGCTTGAACAAAGGATGCGAAAACAATGGTGGGTCACAATCATAGTGAGCTGAAATTGCTGCAGCATGAATCTTAATGGAAGAGAAGGACAAACCTTTGTCCAATAACTCAGTAAGATATTGAAGAGCCACACTCAAATTAGGCTCAGAAATCTCCAAATTCTTTGCTGTACTCCAAAATAAAATCTCTTCCATTTTTCTCATGACACTTTCCTTGTACTAGGTCTTCTAGCTTCCATAATCACATTTAAAACTTGTTGAGGAAGTTGAGACCTGCTGTGTTTCAACACAGAATATGCCAGGCTGTTAGATGAAGAGAGTGAAGCTTGACATTGAGCAGATGACCGCCCTTCTGAGATAACAGATGAGGAATCAGAGGTAAAGGCCATGGAGGCTTCTTTACCAGACTGTAGTAGTGGGTACCAGTGTTGCCGAGGCCAATCTGGAGCTATCAAAATCATCCTTGGCCTGTCTTGTCTGACCTTTAATAGTACCTTTGGAAGAAGAGGCAGAGGTGGAAAGGCATACACATGAAGGTTTTTCCAACTGAAAGACAGAGCATCCACTTTCCAAGCTGTGTGATGAAACCCCTTTGTGCAATACTTTGGCAGCTGGTGGTTTAGTGGAGAAGCGAACAGATCTATGTCTGAGTTCCCCATGACACTGTCAATTTCTGAAATACATGAAGATCCAGTTTCCACCGTGGGGATCCATGATTTGTCTGCTTAACACATCTGCTAAGGAGTTCTGTGCTCCTGGCAGAAACCTTGCCTGAAGAGTTAGTTGCAAGCTTAGCAGTCTCCCATAAAATCATTGCTTGCCTGCATAGAGGATAAGAATGTGTTCCCCTTGCTTGTTGATGTACCACATGACAGTTGTGTTGTCTGTTAGAATCAACACCTGCCCTGGAAGAAGTAACTCCTTGAAAGCCATTAATGCAAACTGGACTGCTAACATCTCCTTCATGTTGATATGTAGATGCTGTAGTCTGGCAGGCCACTTGTCTTGTATCCACTTTCCATTTAGATGAGCTCCCAAGCAATGTCCGAGGCATCTGTCGTTAAAATCTGACTCTGGCCGGGTCACAGAGAGTCCCTTGTTTAGGTGACATTCCTGAGCCCACCACAAAAATTCCTTTTGAAGGCAAGGTATTATTTGAATGACAGTGTCCAAATCCTGGCAGTGCTGTGTCCATACATTTTTGAGATAACATTGTAGCTTCCTCATATGCAGTTTGGCATTGGGAAGCACCAGAATACAAGATGCCATGAACCCTAATGCTTGAAGGACTGTCCTTGCAGTCAGCACGGACTGATGAGATAGTTGATGGAAGTAAAGTGATAGATTCTTTTGTTTGTCCGGGGTTAAAAAGGCCATCTGGGCTGCTGTATTCAGTCTCACACCCAGAAAGCACATGTCTTGAGAGGGTACTAGACTGGACTTTATTTCGCTCACAGAATACCCTAGGCATCTTAGCACTGCTATAACATATTCCAGATGCTGTAGAAGGTCTTCCTTTTCTTGAGCCAGAATCAGGCACTCGTCCAAGTAAGGATAGATTTCAATTCCTTGTAGCCTGAAGTAAGCTATCACTGGAGCCAGAAGCTTTGTGAATACTCTACAGTAGATAAGCCAAAGGGCAATGCAGAGAACTGATAATGAGAATTTCCAGCTCGAAACGCAGATACTTCCTGCAACTTAGCCTTATAGGCACATGAAGGTAAGCTTCCTTGAGATCTAAAGTTACCATCCAGTGATCTTTGCCCAGCAGAGGTAAAAGCTGTTGTAACGCCAACATCTTGAACTTGGGAATGTCCAGATAAGTGTTGAGGAGAGATAAATCCAAAATTGGTCTCCACGTGTTCCCCTTCTTTGGTACTAGGAACAGGCGAGAATAAAATCCTAGGCCCCTTTCTGATACAGGGACTGGCTGAATGGCCCCCATCTGGAGTAACTGAGAAACTTGCTTGTGAGCCTCTTTTCTTTGTGGAGGAGGAACGACTGGCATGCCTTTGAAAGGAGGCATTGTATGGAAATAAAACCTGTAACCGTGGTGAATGATATCCAACACCCATCTGTCTTGAGTGATTAAATCCCAATTTTCTTTGAAAAGAGACAGTCTTCCTCCCAAAGGAGCTGCCAGACGAAAATCTACTGGCAGCTGAAAAGGCAGGTCATTGGGTCTGTTTAGGAAAGGACTGCCCCCTGCCCTCACCAGAAGTCTGAGCAGGTGAACTCCTGTTCTAGGCCTAAAAGAACCTTGAGCCCTGCCCCTACCACGCCTAGACCTACCCCTAGACTGGGAATCATAAGCAGGATATGTCCACCCTTAGCAGGCCAATTTCTACTAAACTTGGCTGCACCTGCAAAAATCTTTAACAGTTTGCATAGACTTAGCTTTGTCCTCCATTTTCTTTAAAACTGCTTCCACAGGCGAACCAAACAACACATCAGACTGTAAAGGAGCATCCAAAATCCTTGTCTTAACATGCTCAGCTAAATTCTGATCCCTCAACCAGGCATGCCTGCGAAGAACAGAACTAGTGGCAGCCACCCTCGAGGAGGCCTGTACAGCATCAAAACCACATTGCAAAGAATGCTTACCCACTTGTTCAGACACATGAACCAAATCCAGCAACTCTTTACACTCAATACCTTCCGCCAAAGCATCCACCTTAGATTTCAATTGTGAAAGGAGATAATTTTGATATTTTAGCATGTGAAACTGACAATTCAACGCCTCATGGCTAGAGTGGAAGAAGTATACACTTTCTTTCCCCACCTATCCAAAGCCCTTGCCTCTTTATCAGTGGGAACAGGATTTTAACCACAGAGGCCTTAACACCTTTAGGCCCCTGAGAAACAGTTTCTGGGTCCGCCCTAGGACTCTTAAACAAATACTTATGAGCTGGCACCCTATAATACCTATCAGGTTTAACAGGAGCAGGAGGCAAAGAGTCAGGGTTCAGGGAAGCCTCTGCAAAACATCTTCCACCACATTCAACACCGGAGGTATAGCTAAGGGCCTATGTTGGGGTAAAACAAGAATTCCTAAGCCTTTTCCTGAATCAGAGTAATCCTGGCCTTCCCATTTAAAGTGCTCCCTCATGGAATGCAGAGTCTCTGAAAATGAGAAATCCTCAGGAGGAGAAGCTGTAGGAGTGGAATCATCCACATCAGAATCAGAATAAGGAGGAAACTCCTGCAAATCTTCCAGAAGACTCAGAAGCCTCTGAACACTGTTCAAAACTATCAAACTCCGGTTCCACCCTAGGCCTCTTATCAGGAGGGGCATAGAACCTCTAATCATAGTAATCAAATCTTCTGCCATTTTAAGCATATGTTTCTTAGGTACAGAACCCGAAATGCTAGGAGAAGCCCCACTGAAGCTGAACTTGGCCTACCTCTCAAAGAAGTTTTGGCAACAGAAGGAGAGGCTCTAACTACCTTGGGAAGAGAGGGAAGAACAGTTACCTGAGAAGCCCCTCAGCCTGGCCTACCTCCTGAGAAGGCACATCCTGTAACAGTAAAGTTTCTGCCTGAGACTCCATGGAAACTCCTGGCAAAACCTCTGGCTCTACTGAGTTTTCTAAAGAACCGACGTCCGGGACTGCCGGTTCATCAACCCTAGGCTTCGCTGTTTTGTCCTTGCGCTTCTTGACGCAGGCGCCGGAGCATCCGACGGCATTTTATAATTGCAACGCTTCCCAAACACTAACCTGGCACAGTCTAACCTCCTCTTAATAGTGCGTTTGTTAAACCTAGCACAAGAGCGGCAACCAACAACGCCGTGCTCAGGCCCTAAACAAGGTATACACAAGGTATGGTAATCCCTATGAGGTATCTGTTTCCCACAAGAAATACAGTTATTCACTTTTTCTGACATCCGGTTAAATACTGAGGCAAGAAAAAACCAAAATGTTCCCCAACGGGGTACTTAGCCAACTCTGCTTCGGTCTGAAACTCCTTCGAAATATTTCAGAACGCCAACCTGCACTCGCAAAACTGCTTCTGCATCGGACCATGCGGCAAAAGACTGAGGATATGACGCCGGTCATGATTAGTACCCTGACGCTGACGCCAGTCTAATGCGCCTGACCGACGCCAGCCATATACTCTGGTATTCGGGCCGACTGGACAGCGGACTACACCCAATAGTAAGGACTGCAGCAATGGGGAACGAAGAACATCTTTGTGTACAAAAGAGGTAAAAACATTAAAAACACAGTTGAAAAACCTTTTATACACCAGAGCAATATGGAATGGTGAAATCCGGAGCTTGTGCTCAATGTCGACACATTTATGATGGAACAAACATGTCCATTGTGTCTTGCCCAGAGATTTAACTGTGACATTCGTGGGGTGGTTAAAGTTGCTACTTGTTTTACCTGTGACTCTTTCTACATAGGTAAAACAGAAAGGCAATTGAGAATTAGAATCTATGAGCATTATTATTCTATTAACTTAAGAGACTTTAGTAATGTTTTATACAGGTACATTATTCAATGTAAGGGTTTTAAAAAAATTCTCACTTTTTATACTGGAAAAAAATCCTTATCCAGTAAGGAATGGTGTGGGGAGCTAAACTAGAATCCTACAAACTTTTCTGCAAATCATACTGAATTCAACACAGCCTCCTGAGCTGAATGACAAAATTGTTCTTAACAGTGTTTTAGCTGTAAAAGCTGGAAAAACTTGGAGATTATTTCTTAATATATTTTCTATTTACACAGTACAGAATGAACTGGCAGCCCACCTAAACACCATGTTCAATCATAGCCTCACCTCAGGCTGTGTGTCCACTGAATGGCGCACAGTGACGGTTATCCCACTCCACAAAGGGGGAGCCACCATGGACCCCGGGAACTACCGCCCCGTTAGCCTAACGAGCCTGGTCTGCAAGGCCATGGAACGTATCATCATGGAACTTATAAACAAAGACATTGGTAATCTCCAAACTCTGGACCCCACCCAGTTTGGGTTTGTAAAAGGCAGATCATGTCTCCTAAACCTGATAGACTTCTTTGAAGCAGTCACCAAAGCCACAGACGAGGTTAAGGTGGTTCACACAGCCTATCTAGATCTCGCAAAGGCTTTTGACACCATCCCCTACTCTGGAATTATAGATAAACTCACTAAACTAGGTATAAATCCCTATGTCACAAGACGGGCTACCAACTAACTCACTGACAGAACCCACACTGTGAAAGTAGCAGACTCCAAATCAGACTTCAGACCAGTGACAAGTGGAGTACCACAGGGCTCAGTCCTGGGTCCTCTCCTGTTTGGTATCTACTTTTCTGAAGTACAGGCCAACAAAGAAGGTCTTTGGCTAACGAAGTTCACAGATGACTGCAAACTAGGAGCCATAATCGAAACTCCTAACAATGTGGACATCCTGCGAAAGGGACTCACTGAGACAGATGCCTGGTGTCAAAGCCATGGCCTCAAGCGCAACGCCAAAAAGTGCATTGTCATTCTCTTTGATAAAAACTCTGTATCCATGAGCTACCACATAGGTGGTAGTCTACTTAACACTGAAAGTGTGATAAGAGACCTTGGGACAGACAGTAGTCTCTCCTTTGATAATCACATCGCCACTGTAGTCAGGAAATCCTACGTGGCACACCATCACAAAACGTTTCTCATCCAGGGAAAAAAGGGTCATTGTTCCCCTCTACTCGTCACTCATTAGACCCATTATAGAGTACAACGCCCCTTTTGGTATGTACCTCACAAGATATCTACAACAACTGGAAAGGCCGCAGAAATACCTCACAAAGAGGATTACTGGCCTCAAACAGATGTCCTACGCTGAGCGTCTCAAAAAAATCCAGCTTTACTCCTTCGCATATCGCCTACTCAGAGGCGATCTCTGCCTAACATACAAAGCTATGTCACACCCAAAGCTGCTGGACATGCTCCACTTAAAGAAATCCCAATCACTCCAAGCTACATGCTCTAGGGACCTAAACCTTTTCACCACAATAAACAGAACATGCTGGAGGGATAGATTCCTGTCCTAGAGACTTCCCACACTCTGGAACAAACTACCCATCTATATCAAACAAAGCTCCTCATTAGCACTCTTCAAGAAAAATCTTAATGACTGGATGGGAAATAGGAAATTCACCCCGGGGAACACCTCTGGGGCTCTGCCTGACAGGGGCACAGGAAAACAATTTTCTTGGGTGGCAAAATCCAGGGTACCTTTTTGTCTAGGCTTATATAGGTCCTAGGGCCAATAGCCTAGTACCTACCTATGAACATTTATTGTCTTTCAAATATATATTTACGTTGCTTTAAAAACATGTTTGATCTTATGTTTCATTTATACATTTTTCATTGTAATTTTAATGCGAATTCTTTTGACCGCCTATTTTTATTGGTGGAACTACGGTTACATCATTGTTTTTAAACATTTAAATATGGTTACTTTGCATTTATCTACAGGTTCTGATGAAGTTTTTTATGGCTGGAAGGAAAGTGCTTAACTCCTGTCTACTATTTTTTATTGGTGTTTGTTTGGTGCGACTCTCAGTGTATTACTTGTCCTTGTGATTCTACATCACATATGTGCCTCATGCTTTGCAATCAGTACATACAGCTGACGTACAATGCTTGGAAAGTGTAAAGGCTTTTGTATGCTGGACGGACATTCGGCTATCCTAAATAGGATATCCCAAGTGTAAAGAATACTGCAACAGTGTTAAGGAAGGACATCATCAGAAAAGGCAAAATTCTGGATCTGATCTAATCAATATGGAGAACTCAGGCTATCCAGGTTAAGGTATCATTAACCAAAAGTAACCATGGCATGTGTAATTCATAGTGTGCGGGGTGGGGGTGGGGGATGGAGATATAAAGACAATGTAAAATTTTAGGAAAATCTGTTATGCTCTGCGGGGAAAAGCAAAGGATAAATTAGGAAGGGTGGGAGCAAACAGTGAGTAAAGCTATAACACATGGGTAAGAGATGGAGTACTCAACTATGGAGAAGGCTGTAAGGATGAAACAATGGAAGGCTAATGTGGCTACCAAGATATGCAAGGCTAGCATTTCTGTCAAAGATAGGGTCTGCAAAAGGTAGAAAAGAAGGGATGTGAAGTAGGGCAGTAACAGTATAGGAAGGCTAGTAAAAAGGAGGGCGCAGTGGTGCAGCAGTAGTATTGTCGACTCACAGCAAAAAGTTCTCTGGTTCGATTCTCGGCTGGGATGCCTTCTGTGTGGAGTCTGCATGTCCTCCCTGCATGTGTGTGGGTTTCCTCCCACATTACAAAGACATGCATCTGGAGTCTTTCTCCCCAGGCCGCCGCTGAAAACTGGCTTTGTTCCAAGTCGGACTTTCCTGGTTAACAAATGTTAAATAAATAAAAAAATAAATAAATAAGACAATAAAGGTGAAAGCTGAAAGGATCAAGAAGGAAAGGCTTTTTTAAGGTGCATAGCACAAATCAGGAAATGAGGGGAAGGATAGACTTGGCTAAGCTATGCAAAGACGACAAAAAATTACAAAAGACAGAAAAGAAATCAGAGGTATTAAAATCAGCACTTTTTTCAGTCCTTCTAGTAAGGAGGTTGCAAAGTTAGGAGACAGAGAGGGTAAATTGGGAAAACCACTGGGCAAAGACCAGGACACAGAAGGAGAACGTGGAGAAAAATGACTGCCATTAGAAAGGCCCAACCATGAGGACCAGTTGGGCTATCTCTCAGGGTCTTCAGAAATATGGGAGGCAAGACAAAACAGATCTTTTTTATTGTCTTTAGATGACACAGATCTTTGATAGATCACTGGCTGCTGCAGAAGCATGTGAAGTCTGAGACAAGGGTATTACTCTTGTATAAGGGGGGGGGGCAATAAAAGTTGAGAAAACTGCAGGTCTCTTAGTTTAACAGCAATGAAAGGGAAAGTCAATGAAAGAATCCCGATGGGAAGGCTGATAAACTTTCTAAAAGAAAAACAATCTCAAGGACAGCAACGGATATGGGTTCCTGATCCGAAGGAGTTCTTAGTCAAAGTATATAGTTTTATGATTAGGTTACAGGTGAACGTGACAAGACAGTATCAGCAGACATGACCTGCTTCAGCAGGACCTTTAACTCAGTTACATACAGAATTGGGATACAGGAAGACTGCAGGGGCTATGGGTAGGACCAAGAGTGATGGCTGCATATTTGAATGGTAGGACAATGCCAGGAAATAGGAAGGGGCTTAGTACAGTAGCACAGGGGATCTGTATTGAGTCTAATAGTCTTCAGTGTGTTTGTCCCAGACACATCCGAGGGAAAAGAAGACAGAGGTCAACCTCTTTGCTTCTGAAACAGAGATGCAGCAGTACATGAAGGGGAAGAATTTAGGTAAGGATGTGGAAAGGCTGATCAAGTGGGTAGAAAGGTGGCAGTTGAGGTTCAAGGCAAACAAATGCTAAAGTACTGCACTTAGCCTTATCAGCTTGGGTAGTGAAAATGATGGCATAAAACAGGACAAAACACATGGATTACATCATCACAGAGCAAGAAGAAAGCAGCAGCAGCAAACATCATTTCGGGTACACTGGTGGATCAAGCTGCAAGCAGGTAATTGTGACATTCTACTAGGCACTGGTCAGGCCACACCTTGGTGTCTGGAGTCCATTTAAGGAAAGTGACTTCAAGTTGCTAGAAAGAAGTCTCACTAAAGCCAAAAGAAAGAGCTGTGGGATGGACTGGAAGAGATATGCCCACAGACTACAGGAGATGTATCTCTTTTCACTTGAGATCACAAGAGACTGTGGGGGGTTAGTATCACACAGAGCTGGAACATGGTTTAAGACAGTGTAATGGACTGGACTCCCCAGCCATATTGATGAGCCATTACCTGGCTGCCTTTCCCCAATCACCATAAAAGACTGTTCAAACCCACAAGTGTGCATACTGTTTTCTTCTCTAGTTTTACAATGATCAGAAAGATTTGTATTCACTTTAAAACTTTTACTTCAAATTTTATATTTAAAACACTGACAGCTATTTTCTAAACAGAACAAAACACACTCACATTGAAAACAGACTTAGCATGAGAAACAGTACACTTCTCTTCCCTTGAAGCTCATACTTACTGAAGATGCACCTGGCAACCCATTAAACTACAAGACACCTGCTGTGAATCTTAGTTTTAAAGAGCTGTTACAGGGTTTGATTCCTTCTACTTCCATCTACCTATTTGTGCGACTCTGAGCAAGTGACTTAACCAGGTAGTGCTTCTGGTTAACAAATAGCTTATGAAAAAAGAAAACAATGTATGTGTTTCTCTCATACATAAGGACTATGAAACTCTAAATGACAGGCACTACCAGAAAATGCTCTCTGATGTTTATGAACTGATTTTTGGGAATGTCTTCAGGTTTCTTTGATGCTTAGGGATGTCTGTGGAATTTGGATTCTTTGGTCTCTTAACAGGAACCTTTTCTCCTCAAAAAGAATGTAAAAACACTAAAAAGCCTCCAAGGAGAATAGATCTACCTCACCACTGCCCTGAAAAATGGTACCATACCTAGAGACTTACTACTGGAAAATAAAAATACCAGTCTGGAGGAATGTGGACAACAATCTGGCTGCCTCTGAATGGGACAAAACCTTGAAGGATGTGGAACTAAACCTAGTAAGCATTCTGCTTGAGCACAATATCAAAATACAATCCTCCACTAAAATAACCACCCATGCACTAGAAGGAGATGACGACTGCAGAAGTACAAACATATCAAATAAAGGGTCACAAACTTCAACAAAAAGGTTAGAGAAAAAAATACAAAAGATCCACAATGGGATCTCACTGACTACAATAAGGAAAAGTACATTCCTTCAACAAGCAACCCTACCTACCAACACCAAGAACTTCCCCAAGAAGGCACAATATAAATAAAACCACATAGGCAAGGACAGCCAACACCTAAATGTGAGACCAGAAACTTTTACCAGGGAAACCTTCATACACGCACTAAGCCTCAGGCAGCACAGCCAACAGGATTTTGAAATAAACAATAGATCAGACAGGACAAAATCCCCAACCACCTGAAACGTCACACCCCGGTGCAAGAGAGTCACCTGTCCACTTGGTGGACCACAGAGTGTGATCACATGTTCAAAAAGACAATAGGGAACCCTGCAAACACCATCAATCAGACACCAGACCTCATGCCAAGTCATCAATTCATCCCCATACATCCCTAAACCACACAGGGACAGGAACTGGCAGGGCAAAAGAACTTCCAGAACCTACTACCAAAAGGAAACTCACTCAAAATCCTGATTAAGGTCAGGAACCATTCAACAAAACTGCACTCCAAGATGGAACTGAAAGTTTTGTCAAAAGGTATAACCTTCATACCAGAGTAGGAACAATCTTGTAAGCACAATTGTGGATTTAAACTGTTTGTATGTAAACTCAACAATGTTTTTCCACAACAAAGTTAAAAATATCAATGAAACAAATGGCCCCAATTACGCCCTAGTCAAAAAAGGAAGAGACCTAGTGCCTTCTGGCCTCCAAGGCACCTGACGCTTGAAGCCTTTGAAGACCAAATGTGAAGCTGATAGAGAAAACTTAAACAAAAAAGTTAGATACATTTTTATAACATTAACAAAGTAGAGATGGAAGATCTAATGAAGTTAAGCAGAGAGAAAGACATTAAAGGAATGAGGGCTGATAAGGGTGGGGGAATACTCATGACAGACACCACTGCTTATAAGAAGAAAATAGAGAATATGCTAGGTAATGTTAACTACTATTACAAAAAAATGACTTGGCATCAGTGAAAAGTGCTTATAACCCCACAAGACAGAGAATTCATGGCCAATAAGTTAAACAATTTTCTACTAGTTACCCAACCAAAAGCACCTGCTTTTTTGGAATCTGTAGGACACAAATGCCTTGAGGATCCACCTTACAGACCAATGGTGGCAGGCAGTGGCTCTATCATCGAGCCCATCTCCATCTACCAGGAAGTCCTCTTAAAACCCCTGGCAACTAACTCCAAGTCCTTTGGGCTTGATGCTCTAGACATTTTACATAGAATTAAAAGCATCAGAACACATCAGGACACCTGGATGGTAACCAACGATGTAGAGGCACTTTATATAGTGCTGCCTTACTGATACTGAATTGAAGCAACATTAGTGGCACTTACAAGGGAAACAGGGGCACTACCGGGTAAACACAAACTAACATTAAAATTACATCTGGACAACAACTTTAATTTAACAACCAATACTACAAACTACAGTGATACCCTCAGGAGCAGCAATAGCCCCTAGTCTAACAAATTTAGCACTAACCAAATGGGATGAAGAAATCATTCATAGGTCTCAGTTACAACAATATTTTGCCTGTTATTACAGATTTACTGATGACATATTTATCTGGAAAAGGGCGAGTTGAAACTTAAAAGACTAACAACGTAATTGGAATCTTAAACTTCCTAAAATTTACCATCAACCACAGCAAAGAAAAGGGCGATTTCCATGATTTAACAATCAAGAAAAGTACAGCTGTTGGGTCTCTCTCTAGCATCCCGTTTCAAAATCTCACCAGAGTTAACCTCTTATTACAAGTCTGCAGCATGCATCCACATTTCACAGACAAAACAAAATCCCAGGGAATGACGATATCTAGGGTTACTGAAGAGCTCAAAGATTTCCTAAAGAATCTTAAAAATTTCAAAAGGGATTTTCTTGCAAGGGACTACAAGACTAAGTTTCTTCATAACATACTGGATCCCATACAAAGAACACAAAAAACAAGGGTTACTTCCAGCCTCAAATCAATAGGTTCAGAAGCCCATATATTGACCTAAAAACTGAAACAAGAAAGCAATGCATGGTTATCACATTTGCAGTTGACCACAGAGAA
Organism: Protopterus annectens; assembly: GCF_019279795.1. NCBI lineage: Eukaryota > Metazoa > Chordata > Ceratodontiformes > Protopteridae > Protopterus > Protopterus annectens. The sequence goes on along the minus strand of NC_056744.1, from coordinate 1,448,912,529 downwards.
ATTCAAAAAAATTATAAAAGATATGTGGGTCATAATAGACAGTAACAAATCCTGTCTGTAAATAATCTGTACTTTGCGATCATACTACTCCAAAGTATTGCGAGTGAATATACTTGTACCGTGTACTACTTCATGTATGTACTGTTCAATTTGTGTAACCCAATTCACAATGTAAATATGTCCTGTAGATCTGCACCTGTGCCCATACTATTCCAAGCACTGTAACTGTATATACTCTGTACTATTTCATGAGTGTACTGCTTAAGCTATGTGGAGCTTTTCTCTGTGAGCCTCCATTGATAATGGGACCACCTAGTTCCCAGCAGACCTTCCCAGTAAACAAATGCAATAAATAAAATAAACAGCTGGAACTAGGTCTGGTCCACAATTATTTTCAAAAGAGGGAGGAGTATTAGGGATGTTTTGGAATTCAAAGACCCTAAGACAGACCTGGTAGCGAAAGGCACCTATGAATGTGAAGCTCCCAACTACAGGTATTGCAAGAATATGCGTGATTCCGACTACTTCACTTGCTCAAACTCAGGGCAAAAATACTACGGTAAGGATAAAAACAACTGTAATACTGAAATGGTTGTCTATAGGGGTCAGTGATTGCTTTACAACTGCTTCTCCATTAGCAAACTAAGAAACATATATCCCAGCGACTTTCAGACAGCTGACTGAAAATGACAAGGAATGCACTAGACAAGCACAGCATGGAAATAGCAGGCCACAATTCCTACCAGTTTCACATACTCAACAAGGTTTGGCCTACCCCACTGGATGGGAACAATAATGTCTTATTGGAGGAAAAAAGAGCCGGACTGGCAGATTTGTTTGAATGCGTGCAATAAACTTGGATTCAACAATTTGTTTCATAAAAAGTGTACTGTAACTGAGAAAGCTTAACTACAGCCGAAACTATTAGCTGTGATTCTGGATCTTCCACACTAATTGACATCGCAAGATTGCAAAATTACACCATCATTCACTTTATACTCCAATCTCCACCCCAACCATTTTTTTTTTTTTGCCAAATGATCAAGAGTTACATTTTAACGTTCCATCCTTCTCCACGGCTTTGTCTATGGCCACCAAGAGGAAACATTTTCTTTTCACTGAAGATAACCAAGGAGAAAGAATTGCTATCTGACAGAAGATGAACTAAGCTCTGCATCTCACATCGGTTTTACCTCAGCCAAGGATTTTCTCCATTTCTATCAGCTTTTAAGATTTCAGTTAAGGGACCAACAGTAACTAGGGTTACTCTTTGGAATGCCAAAGTTCAAGTGGACTGTTTGCTTGGGTTTTCCCTTGGTTTGCTTGTTCACTTGTGATCCCAGGTTACAGTTTTTAGCGGTTGCCAGTGTGTCCGAAAATCACAGTCCATGCTTTGCAAACATTTTGCTTCTTTGTTTAAAATGTTTCTGGATTGATTCCACTGTAACCTTTACATTTTTTCTGTTGTTTCTGCAAATCATTGTGTTTTCCTGAAAGGTTTAATATACAAGGGCTAGTGCATTTATCTGTTGACCCACATACATAGGTTCAGAGGTTGGTACAAAACTATCGGACCTAGGGTCTATACAAGCCTAGCCATAACAATTCCCTGGATATTTCTTCCCACAACATTTACTTCCCTGGACCCTTGTCTAGCAGGGTGACTGACGTGATCCCCAGGGTGAATTACCTATCTCCCATCCAATCATCAAGGTTCCTTTTGAAGAGGGCCAAGGAGGCTCTGCTTGACATGTATGGGCAGTCTATTCCAGAGTAAGGGGAGTCTCTGGGTCAGGAACCTATCAATCCAGCATGTTTTATTCATTGTAATGACAAGGTTTAGATCCCTGGAGCGTGTGGCTCTGTGGAATTGGGATTTCTTTAAGTGGAGCATGTCCAACAGCTCAGGGTTTGACATGGCCTTGTATGTTAAGCAGAGATCGCCTCTGAGTAGACGATATGCCACAGAGTACAGCTGGAGTTTTTTTTAGATGGTCAGCATGGGACATCTGCTTTAGGCCTGTGATTCTTTTAGTAAGGTATTTCTGCGGCCTTTCCAGCTGTTGCAGATGTCTTGTGAGGTACATACCAAATGGGGCATTGTACTCTATAATGGGTCTAAATGAGGGATGAGTACAGTGGGACAATGACCTCCTTTTTTCTGGATGAAAAGCCCTTAGTGATGAGGTGTGCCACAAAGAAGGATTTCCTGACTGTTGTGGTGATGTGGTTATCGAAGGTGAGACCACTGTCCACCTGTGTCCCTAAGTCTCTCATTACACTTTCAGTGTTTAGTGTACTGGCACCTATGTAGTAATTCATGGGTACATGGTTTTTCCCAAAGGGGATAACTATACATTTCTTGGCATTAAGCTTGAGTCCATGGCTCTGGCACCAAGCATCTGTTTCTGTAAGGCCCTTCTGTAGAATATCCACATCATTTGGGGATTCAATAATGGCTCCCAGTTTGCAGTCATCTGCAAACTTTGTTAGCCAGAGTCCCTTAGTGTTGGCCTGTACTTCAGAGAAATAGATGCCAAACAAGAGCGGTCCTAGGACTGAACCCTGAGGTACTCCACTTGTCTGGCGCTGGATTTGGAGTCGGCTACTTTTACAGTCTGGGTTCTGTCAGTAAGCCAGCTGGCAACCCATCAAATGACGTAGGGATTTATGCCCAGCTTAGTAAGTTTATCTATGATTCCAGAGTGGGGGGATGGTGTCGAAGGCCTTGGCGAGGTCCAGATAGGCTGTGTGGAGCGCCTTACCCTCGTCCACAGCTCTGGAGACTGATTCGAAGAAGTCAATTAGTTTCAAGAGACAAGATTGGCCCTTCATGAACCCAAACTGGGTGGGGTCCAGTGTTTGAAGGTTGCCAATGTCTTTGTTTATAAGTTCCACGATAATGTGTTCCATGCCCTTGCAGATCAGGCTTGTTATACTGATGGGACAGTAGTTGCCTTGTGGAGTGGGATAACTGTAGCTGTGTGCCACTCAGTGGGCACGAAGCCTGAGGTGAGGCTATGATTAAACATGACACTTAGCTGAGGTGCCAATTCATTTTGTAGTTCATGTAGTACACAGCCCGGGATGTCATCTGGTCCCATGGATGCTATTATTCTTAGCTTTGGAGAGTGTGGTTTCTACCTGTGTGGCCGCGATTATGGGAATTTGGCAATCTTTTGGTATTGAGATGGGCCCTTTAGGGGATGAGAGGGGGGTGAAGTTGGTACTAAATCGATCTGCCAGGATATTGGCAATATCCTTGGGATCAGTATATTAAATGCCATTCTGTTGTAGCTCAGAGCATATCTGAGCATTGCCATTTAGGTTCTTGACATAACTATGGAATGCCTTGTGGTTGTCTTTGGAAGCTTTGGCAATTTTATTTTCGCAACTAGCTTTGGAAAATTTTATGAGGGATCTCAGCTTCTTACTGAGGCTGGTAAGGGAGTTTTTTGCATTCTGTGATTTTCCTCTTTTCTGCAACAGTTTCTTTCTTCTGTAGTATAGTTTGTTTATGGCAGGGGATCATCAGATTGGCTTCCTTTTTTGGAGGAGAGCATCTTGGTTCTATTTCGGATGGCACGATTCATGCACGAGTGGATGTGCTCATACAGTGCCTTAGTGTAGGATTCAGCAGTCGAACTTTCAGCTCCCGTCTGCAAGGGTGTCATGAAGTTTGTCACTTCTGACTTGAGTAGCATGAAGTTGGCTTTGGAAAAGTTTTTTTACAGAGGTTTCCTTACTCGGGGGTAGGGATGGGATGTGGATGTCAAGGATGATTAGCTTATGGTCAGACCTGACCAATGAGGGGGTGACCACTGGTGTGGAGCATCTACCTCCCATGTTGGTAATGACCATGTCTAGGATATTGGAGCCCCTGTGGGACAAAGGATTAGTTGATCCAGGGCGTTGGAATTCATGAATTCCAAGAACCGTTGGGAAAAGGTGTTGGTACTCGAGTAGTTTTCCCAGTTAATGGCAGAGTAGTTGAAATCACCCAGTATTAGGGTGTTTGGTTGTATCTTAATATTTTCCAGTATGTTTAGAAAGGTGTAGTGAGAATCTTGGGGCATGCTGGGGGATCTGTAGCAATCTACAATTTGGATTGCAGTCTTACCTAGTGTTAGTTGCACCTGGAAAATTTCAGATGCACTGTGTTGGTCAACTAGCCTGGAGGTGTGACTATCCTTGGTGAATATGGGCATTCCTCCACCTTTAGTGTTTTGGTCTTGGTTTGGTGGCCAAAAAGTGTGGTAAGAGTTGTAGCATGGTATTGCAGGGGTGCTCTCCGAAGCCTTGAACCAGGTCTCAGTTACTGCACAGATATCAATGTTCTCCATTTTTAGGAGTGCCTTGAGAGTGTGCATCTTTAGGTTTAGACTTCTAGCATTGAGTAGCATTATCAGATTTTGTATGCTTGTATCTGTTACGGTGGTGGTTTTGTCCTTTGAACCTTGCTTAAAAAAGGCACTATAAGGGTGGCAAGAGCTTTAGCCAGTAGCCTGAATCCCAGGGGTGACAGGTGCAGACCATCTCTGGCAAAGCATTGTGGTTTGTCAATCATGTCGTCCCAGGCAAACAGATACTGGATCCCCTTTGAATGACACCAGAAGCTTAGCCAATTGTTGAAGTCAATCATTTTGTCCTTATACTGTGGTATTATTCTGGGCGAAGGCAGGATGCTTCTCAGAGCTAGGGTCATACCTGCCTGGGCCACATGATCTGAGAGCTCTTCCATGTCTCTTTTCATGTAGTCCAGGGAGGTACATCTCAAGTCATTCACTCCAACATGGACAATGACAGAGTCGTATTTGTACTTGCTGTGGAGTGACTTGAGTGCATGCGTTATGTAGCGGATCCTGGCACCCGACAGGCAGCTGACTAATTTTCTCCTTGTTCAGCCTGGTGAGTGGGACATCAGTATGCCTGACTATAGAGTCACCTATGACTAAAGTATTGGGTATGCTGTCTTGCCTTAGGGGCTGTTGAGTGGCACACTGGTGTTGTGAGCTATGTGTCACTTTGGTTGTGACTGGTGTTTGTTTGCGTTTCAGCTTCGGAGGTCCTTCTTGCTTGGGCATGTTAATGTTAAGGGCCTCCGCATTGACTGGCTTTTTACCTACGGTATGTGTGAAGGTATGTGAAGGCTGCCAGCCTAGTTAGAGAGAATTTTGTAGATGATTCTATCATTTGTAAATATTAATATAAACCACAGGCTTATTCTCTTAAATGGAAGAAAATGGTGTTAAATGTTGAACTTCAAAAATGTAACCACACTGCACTCTGCTGGTGGAAAGCTGATAAGTCAAGCACTGTATAATTGTTTGATCTCAAAACTCGGAGCAGAGATGTCTGGATGAAAGAATTCTTGCTATTGTTTTGAGACCAGAGTTAATTGCTAGAATTTGCATGCATAATGTATTTTATTGCTGTAGCTTCCTGACCAGATGCAAGATCAAAAGGGCTGCTAAACTCTGAGTGTTTGTTAGCCTGGGAACTAGGGAAAAATTATGTAATGTGAAATGAGTCAGTAGTACTGTGCTATCAATTTAAGGACAGAGGGACTCAGAGCATTTGTCTTAAGAACTTCCCTCACTAGCACTGCCTGGCTCTATATGTAAGTTTATTTTAGAACTGTGATTGCTCTTAGAAATAGCTAGGAAATAGGAAGATTAGACTAGTTGTATTCTATATTGATGTCAGAACTACTCTACTGTATTATTTTAAGCATTTCCCTGTGATCTCTAAACTCTTGACTAGCACTGTGTAGTAAGAAGTATTGTCTTGTGTTATTATTTATTATTAAATATTTTTAAAACTTTCAACTGTGGCTGTTTTGTGTAGAGATAATTTAAGCTCTAGAGTACATTGCATGTATACAGCGATATTGTCTAAGCCATTTTTTTTTTTAATTTGTTAACCGGGAAAGTCTGACTTGGAACAAATCCAGTTTTCAGCGGAAGCCCGGGGAGAAAGGCTCCAGATGCATGTCTTTGTAATGTGGGAGGAAACCGGAGCACCCAGAGGAAACCCACACGAACGCAGGGAGGACATGCAGACTCCACACAGAAGGCACCCCAGCTGAGAATTGAACCGGAGAACCTCTTGCTGTGAGGCAACAACGCTACCGCTGCACCACTGCATCGTCCGAATAAGCCTTGCTGTTCGTCACACTTACCATTTGGATAATGATATTGCACAGTAATATTTGGACACCCTTTGATAAGGGCCTTATTAGTAGCTGATATCAGTGGTTGGTGGTGGTGACTACTACCTTATAGCCTGGCAGGAAGGGGCATAGCTGGAGAACCTTTCCCCAGGAGTGTCTGCGTGTTTGTATATAACTCATATGTTAAACTGTGTGTGCATGTGCATGTGTGTGTGTGTGTGTGTGTGTGTGTGTGTGTGTGTGTGTGTGTGTGTGTGTGTGTGTGTGTGTGTGTGTGTGTGTGTGTGTGTATGTGTCAGCTACTTGGGCAGCAATACGAAGCACTGGTTGGACAGAGAGGGTGCTGGGGGTTAGCTTGACTACTAGGCTGAGATCTGGACCCTATAGCTGTGCCAGTGGGAAGTCTTATTGGGGATCTGGAGAGAAAGGGAAAAAACAGCCCCAGACTGACTGTGATCTGTGTGTGCCCTTAAGGCAAATTGCACTTTATTGTGTGTATTATCCTTTCCAATATGGACGCCCCTCACTGGTGTTAGTGGTGAGGATTGGAGGCTTCTTGATTGCTGGGCCAGAGCACGGGCGTCACACATTGTTTGGCAGTGGTGGGATAGCCACACCACATATTAATTGGTTGGCAATTGGCTTCTAGTGGTGTGGATAGTGAATTCCTGTAGCTTGTGTACACTGATCAATGAAGGTGTTTTTGTACTCTAAATCAACCACACAGTGAATATCCACAGTTCGGATCACAATTATTTTATTTCTTTTATGAGCTTAGTCAGGGAGAACAGGCAAGTATGTCAGCAGAGGAGTATGGAAAGCTGAGGCCAGTTGGGTGAGATGTGCCAGGCTAAAGGACTGGTGCAGGGAAACCTAACTAAGGCAGACATGATTGCAGCTTTGGTCACAGCCGCATCAGAAAACAGCAACCGGGAGGATGATCAAATTGGCCGTGGAGATGGACAACACTCAGGGAATGGACAGCTCAACCTTTGTGCAGAGGACTTAAAAATCCATCTGGAGCTAAAGAGACTTGAGTTGGAAGCCAGGCATTTGGAAATGGAAGCTGTGGAAAAGGAGCGGCAGAGGCAGCATGAAACAAGATGCTGACTCTTCGCCAGAGTCATGGAGGTAATGGGGAAGGGAGTAACTGGACCCCAGAAGCACAAAAGGTCAGTAAATTTCTTCCGCAGTTTACAGAGGGGGATACTTTTGATAGTTTCATTCATATGTTTGACAGTATGTAAACAGTATGATGGTGACCAAAGGCTCTGGGTACAGTTCCTGACCCCCTTAACTCCATGGTAAAGCTGTAACTGTGCTGTCTAAATTAACTGACGTTGACTGTTTTAATTATACTGCTGTTAAGAATTGTTTGTTAGAATTCTTTAACCTAACATCTGAAACTTATAGGAAAACTTTTCGTCAGCACAGACGCAAGGCAGATGAAAGTGTGCATGAACATGTTGCTGAACTGAGCTCTTATTTTCACAGGTGGGTGAGTGGATGTCAGGTCACCACTTTTGAAGGGCTGGCAGACCTTTTGGTGAGGGAACAAGCCCTTAGCACTTTGCCTGAGGACATGAGGATCTGGTTAGCCTAACTGATAAACAATGTGCTACTTCAGAAGAGTTGGGGAAGAAGGGGAGACCTATACCAAGCAAGCAGGGCATCCCCTGCACAGGAAAGGGACCCCCAGTACTGCTCATGGGTCTAAAGGAACTCATGGTGGGGCAGCCTAGACTGCCCCAACAGAATCTGCCAGTAGCAGGGGAGGCCACTAGGTCCAGGTACATGTCCAAGACCTAGGGTTACATGTTTTGAATGGAATCAGTGGGGCCATGTGGCATATAGATGTCCACGGAGGCAAAGTGGGGGACAAAAGTTGAGAGAGTCAGTAAGCTGGAAATACAAAATGCCAACAGCAGGTTGTCTTGAGACAACAAGGGTACCAAACTACCTCAAGAGGTTATATCCTATTGTAGTGAATGGCAGAGAGGCCATTGCTAAGAGAGAGAGACAGCCTCTGACATAACTATTGTGAAGCCTGCAATGGTTACAGAGGAGCACTAATTGCCTGGGCGATCTACTCCAGTCAGAGCTTTAGGAGGGATCCCATTCCAAATACCTTTGGTTAGGGTTCACATTGACTGGGAGAACGAAAAAGGAAGCCAGCAAGTAGGTGTGTTTGAGGATATCCCTGCAGACATCCTGATAGGGAATGATTTTGATAGTGCAGTACCATGTGCTTGTGGAATTACCCACAGTCACGCATGGAGAAAAGCATGCGAGTCTGGTAGCCTGAGGGAAATGCAGACAGACTGCATACTTGCAACCAAGACTGGTGAGGTGGTTACTTCAGGGAGGAAGCTACACTATAGCAGTGAGACTGAGGGTGAGCCACAGCTGCTTGTGGGTACTGATGTTCCCTTGGACAGAGTGACTGCAAAGGTAGAGGTGAGTAGTAGTACCCAGGCTGACAGTGGGGCACCACTGTCAGAATATGCCAGACTTCCTGTGGAAGGGGAGCTGGGAAAGGTTACAAAGAGAAAGTTGAGACAGGGACAGCTCTCAGACCCTACATTGCAAGGCCTGAGGCAGGTAGCTAGGGAGGCAGTTGATTCTCAAGGGAAGGGGAATCTGTATACTGGGACAAAAGGTTACTATATAGAGAGTGGACCCCTGAGAGAGGGCTAGAAGGTGAGAGAAGATAGCAGTTAGTAGTACCTAGAGCCTACCGTCTGGCACTTCTAGCCATACCCCACGATATTCCCTTTCCAGGTCATATCGGCATAAAACGTACAAAGTGACGTATTATGCAGAACTTTTATTGGCCTGGAATTTCTACAGATGTCACACTTACCATTTCAATAATAATATTTCACAGTAATAATTTGACACCCTTTGATAAGGGCCTTATTAGCAGCTGATATTAGTAGTTGGTGGCGGTGATTACTACCTTATAGCCTAGCAGGAAGGGGCACAGCTGGAGAACCTGTGCCAGCCTTCCCTAGGAGTGTCTGTGTGTTTGTATATAACTCATATCTTAAAGTGTGTGTGTGTGTGTGTGTGTGTGTGTGTGTGTGTGTGTGTCAGCTATTTGACCAGGGACATGAAGCACTGGTTGGACAGAGGGTGCTGGGGGTTAGCTTGACCACTAGGCTGAGATCTGGACCCTATAGCTGTGCCAGTGGGGAGTCTTACTGGGGAGCTGGAGAAAGCAGCCCCAGACTGACTGTGATCTCTGTGTGCTCTTAAGGGAAATTGTACTTTAGTGTGTGTGTGTATTTATTATCCTTCCCAATATGGACGCTCATCACTGGTGTTAGTGGTGACGACTGAGGCTCCTTGATTGCTAGGCCAGTGCACGGACATCACAGTAAGTGACATAAGATGAGTAAGCGCACCACCGTGAGTGGTAGGTTCCCTTTAGTTGTGGTCAACGTTTGGCTCAAAATATCTGCTCACTTCAACAAAATCATTACCACACCCAGAGAGAAAAAAACATATTTAATACCTCTCATTATCCCAAGGAAGGGAACAGTACTGGTGTACAAAACCATTACTTCATAAAGGAACAGTACTGGTGTACAAAACCATTACCTCATTATGGAATGGTACTGGTATACAAAACCATTCCCTTGTTATGACTGTTAGAATTATCCTAGCTAAATCAAGCTGAACATCACTGTCATATGCATCCTTAACAGAATTTGACCTTCACAATACTTGGAACATTTATCTACAAACAAGGATCTGATGAAGCTCATCCAGCATGTAAGCGAAACCACTTCAAATTTCAGGGCTAATTAAATATGACTGCTTTGTTGAGGTCTGACAGGTTAAAAATTTTTTGAGAGATCCATAAAAGTGGGCTTTACTATTATCACAGTCCTAAGTGGCTAATGTTTTTGTGTGTTGCTACTTTTTGTGTTTTTAGTCACAGGAAGGCCCATAAAAGTGGGCTCTGCTCACTTTTGATGGAAGATTAAAGTATAGTGGGTAATTCTATTAGCATTGCGAGTATGTGCTATAATGAAACAAAAACAGACTTAAACGCAAACAGGGCGGCACACAAAGGATCTGAATCACCCACTCAACCCATGAAATTTTTAAATAAACAACTACACATGTACAACAGTTTCTGTAATGAAAGCAATCTTGACTATGTAAAAATTGTAAATAAGCATGCCTTTTTCAGCACTGGAATGGTACACACAGAAGACCATTATTGCTTGCGGATTATGATAGAATAAAAAAGAGGACCTGGGAACACAATTATGGTGAAAAAAGACCTACTAAATTGGAAGGATTCTGAAAACCTTAAGCAAATTAGAAGTAAGGAAACACAACCTATCTGGGAGCTTCAATTACAGCCAATTAAAAGGCTAATTCTGAAAATAATATGCAAATTAGTAGAAAGGAAATGCATCAAAATCGGAAAACTTCAACGGCAAACAATTAAAATGCTAATATGAAAACCAATCAACTGCTGCTCCTCCCACATTCCTTTGTTGAAATTAGGATAAAAGAGCAATGCCTTAGCAAGTAAGTGTTTCTTGATTTGACAAAGTCTACAAGATGAAAGTGTTAATCCAAACAAAGCTGCTTTAAATGAATGCTGACACAAGGAGACTTATTTCAAAGATATAAAAGGATTTAAAACAAAAACTTTGGAACTTCTGGATAGAAGCCAAGGTTCACGCTCCTTCCTGATCCACAACCTGCTCTTGAGCTATTCCCTTTACCATTTGACTGTGACAAAATGTCATGTCAAGAGGTTATGAAGGGGATCATCTTGAACAGTAAGGACAAAGAGGAACAAACTGAAAGAAATAATTAACTCCCTGGATTTCTGAAAGCACCTCTTCACAGAGGGGCATAAAGACCCATGGAACAGATTACCAGAGAACATGGTGGAGAAGGAATCCACAAAGGCATTCAAAAGAGCATGGAACAGGTGAAGACAGGTTAAGGGGAGAAGGTAGAGATGAAAAGAAGTTGGAGTGCAAAATGTGCTTGAACAGCAGGCTAAACAGGTTTAATGTCTCATCTGCAATCAAACAAATGTAATACAGTATAATCTTGGCTACCCATGGTAAGGACCAGAAATTACATTTAAAAATCAAGGGTACATTTCCCAGAGTTCAACTCATAAAAACAAAATTTTAGTTTTTTGAGAACCATAAATCAGTGTCTCTGATTATGGTGGCCTGGTCACACGTGCAGGAAAGAGGAGACATTAAAGTTGTTCGGGACAGACCGGAAGCAGTAGAGAGCAAATGAGGATTTCCAGCCAAGAGATGAATGGACTGCATGAGGGAAGACTGACAGTGGTTGGCCATGACTACTGAATATGACTGCAAAGTGGCACTAAATTGAGAGAGGTAATGGCAGTTGATGCAAAGCCTAAACCCATGTAAAAATATAGGGAAAAGAGGCTGAGGATGATGAAGATGACAACAATGATCAAGGGCTCAGAAACTTTTCCATCTCATGCAAAAAAAGGGAAGCAAACTTGAGCTATGTTTCCTTTAAGAAAATTAAGAGGCAGTACAGACCCAAGTGGAATACATAAATGGTGGGAAATTACTGAGGGGGGTGGATAGAGTTGCCCACAGTGCCCTCCATCAATGCCTCCAAATGGAAGATTGTAAGGAGATTATCCCATTGTTTAACTGAAGACTGAAAACAGGTCACAGGCCATGTGGGACAACCTAGTCAGCAAAATGTAAATAAACGTGTTGGTTGGTGACCCCTTGTTAGTGCAGTGCTCAAAAGGAGATAAAGATTTGCAGGCTGCAATTATACCATGCAAAATCAATACTGAATGGAGAAACTGAAGTTTGGGCCAATATTCAATTATCTTAGTTAAATATAAAGTCACATAATGTTTTTATGGATGTCACTGTTCAACCCTTGAACTATCTGGTGGTTTACCTACTGAGTTTAATAAAAATAACGTGTGTACTTTTCATAAATGAACAATGGAAAGAAAATAATGTTATCTCATTCAGAAACTGATTTGTACTGTGCAAGCATATTAATAAAAATAAATACATGTAAAAAAGTCAAATATGACCCCTGAGCATGGAATGTTGCACCAGCAGGAAAAATAGAAAATAATCAAAACGGCAACTGGTGCTGGTGTCAAACGGCCTTAAACAAAATACTTCACTGGTAAACACCAACAGATTGAGATAGTGGAAGGAAACCCTCCACAAAGTCACACCAATTAACCAGACTTCCAAAAATTCCAAGTAGAAATCACCACGCTAATGCTAGCAATGTGGAGCAGTAAATCCTTTAATCACAGTGAGCTTCTTCAGACTGTTATACAACATTAAAAGCTCTGACAGTTACATTTATAACACATAACCTCACCCTATTGGTTAAAAGATCATCACATACATTTAAATACATTTAAATATCAAAGCATTTGATTTCGTCAATAATGCACTCATACCAAAGCTGGCCGCTTCATAGTTACAGAATGGTAGTCACCAATCCTACCTACACCTTATTTTAAATAGCATCAACACAAAAGGCGGAATACAACGAAAAATCCTAGATAAAAACATTCGTATATGCTGCAGCATTGTCCATACTAAAAAGAACAACAAAGTAGTATAAAGGCACTCAGTTTTGCTACATACCACATAAGTAAATTTCATGTTGAACTAACCTGCTCTTATAACACAAAAAGCGTATACAAGAACTAAACCTATACTTACTCCTGTATGCTCATCAATCCTTTATAAACCTTTAAAGCCTTTTACGTGGTGGACATAGCTGATCCTTCTGTAAACCAGCAGCTACACTAACAACACGTTGAACCGCGTCGCTCCAGAGTATGTCATCAGTTTACCCTTAAAGGGGACTAGACTCTGCAAGCACGCGTTCTTTCAACAAGTGCTAAAATTAAGTGTTAAAATTAAACACATCCTCTGCAAACGGAGGATTGTATATACATGTTGTTTAACACACATAACTATTTAAAAATTCACTAACAGTAAAAGATTCTTTTTTTAAAAATGAATAATGGGTCTCTAAAAAACAAACAACACGTACCTGCTGAATGCATAAAACGGAGACAACAGCACGGACGTATGAATATGCCTAAACATTAAGCATACAACTACATAACTTCTTTAAAAGCTGACTAGGACATTCAAGAGTCAGGACGGGATCCGGAACGTATATACAATACATTCGATTCAGATCCTATCCGTAAGCTACATATTGAAGTGCGCTTATATTGCAAGTAACAGAATAAACCGGCATATGCTTATCCTCATATTTAAAGCGTAAGGCTGTAATCTGCCGACAGTGATTGTGTCACTCTCTCTATTGCTGCATTCGACCATCCATGGGGTCACTAAAAGAATAGTGTGTGGTACCTACTAACATATAATGCACGACCTGGATATAAGCACAGTGTGGTGTGTGGAGTGTAAAGGGAATAGAAAGGAGAGAGAGAGAAAAAGGAAGCTGTGTAGGAGAAATGGTGTACAGGAACAAGGATGGGGTGGTCAGGGAGGGGGAGAAGAAGGAACACACAAATGGAGTGGAAAACATAAGGGGACACGGGCTGGAGGTGGAGAAAACAGCGGCGCGAGGGGGAGAGGACAGGGAGAAAAGCCAGAAGGATAGGACAATGCCCAGACACATATTTCCAAGAGGAAACAGAGCTGGGAGAAACACGGGGGGATGGGATAATAAACCAACACATGTGGAAAAATGAAAATGTGAATATAGTGAATAGAAACACACTGCTGAGGTTGCATGTACCTAAGTAATATCACACACCTCCCCTCATGTTTTAGGTAGGTACCACACACTATTCTTTTAGTGACCCCATGGATGGTCGAATGCAGCAATAGAGGGAGTGACACAATCACTGTTGGCAGATTACAGCCTTATGCTTTAAATATGAGGATAAGCATATGCCGGTTTATTCTGTTACTTGCAATATAAGCGCACTTTAATATGTAGCTTACGGATAGGATCTGAATCGAATGTATTGTATATACGTTCCGGATCCCGTCCTGACTCTTGATTGTCCTAGTCAGCTTTTAAAGAAGTTATGTAGTTGTATGCTTAATGTTTAGGCATATTCATACGTCCGTGAACTGTTGTCTCCGTTTTACGCATTCAGCAGGTACGTGTTGTTTGTTTTTTAGAGACCCATTATTCATTTTTAAAAAAGAATCTTTTACTGTTAGTGAATTTTTAAATAGTTATGTGTGTTAAACAACATGTATATACGTATACAATCCTCCGTTTGCAGAGGATGTGTTTAATTTTAACACTTAATTTTAGCACTTGTTGTTAGAACGCGTGCTTGCAGAGTCTAGTCCCCTTTAAGGGTAAACTGATGACATACTCTGGAGCGACGCGGTTCAACGTGTTGTTAGTGTAGCTGCTGGTTTACAGAAGGATCAGCTATGTCCACTACGTAAAAGGCTTTAAAGGTTTATAAAGGATTGATGAGCATACAGGAGTAAGTATAGGTTTAGTTCTTGTATACGCTTTTTGTGTTATAAGAGCAGGTTAGTTCAACATGAAATTTACTTATGTGGTATGTAGCAAAACTGAGTGCCTTTATACTACTTTGTTGTTCTTTTTAGTATGGACAATGCTGCAGCATATACGAATGTTTTTATCTAGGATTTTTGTATTATTCGCCTTTTGTGTTGATGCTATTTAAAATAAGGTGTAGGTAAGATTGGTGACTACCATTCTGTAACTATGAAGCGGCCAGCTTTGGTATGAGTGCATTATTGACGAAATCAAATGCTTTGATATTTAAATGTATTTAAATGTATGTGATGATCTTTTAACCAATAGGGTGAGGTTATGTGTTATAAATGTAACTGTCAGAGCTTTTAATGTTGTATAACAGTCTGAAGAAAGCCGATGCAAAAGCGCCACTGTGATTAAAGGATTTACTGCTCCACATTGCTAGCATTAGCGTGGTGATTTCTACTTGGAATTTTTGGAAGTCTGGTTATATCTCAATCTGTTGGTGTTTACCAGTGAAGTATTTTGTTTAAGGCCGTTTGACACCAGCACCAGTTGCCGTTTTAAAAATAAATACATGCCTTATTTTCATATAACTTTTGCAAGTCTTGTACAACTTTCTGATCAAACTACAAAATAGTGCATTATCACTCAGTAGATAAGCATACTTCTAGTTCTAAACATTTGTAATTGGACTGGAAAACCTTTTCCTTATATGAAATATATCTCATAAATGGTAAAAGAAATGCACTTACATGTACACTGAGTTTTCTGCTCCCTGGTCCTCTATGCATTCTGAACCATTCCACCAGATCAGAATTAACAAAAGATTTTAACACTGTAATCTGTAAATAAAGTAATGCATAAATGCAGAACAATAGAGAACAAAATTAAAAATTAACATGAATATATCAATTAACATATAAAGTAACATATCAACACAGTACTGTTTTACTTTACATTTCACTGGTATCGAAACAAATACTTGCGTAGGTCCCTACTATAAGCAACAGGCATCAGCATTCAGTCTCAAAAATCAAAGCTTCCTATCACTAGTCATCACTCTTTTTAAAGACTTTTGCAGTAATCATGACAGATGAATTATTTTTTTACCTGGCATTGGTCTTCAGTGCCACTCAATCTATTTTTTCCCCCTAGAGTAGACTAAGAATCCTCTACATGAGCACTTATCTCCAGGTCTTCTTACACATCATAACCATACCTCTCAACCATACCAAATTCCTCTGTATTTACCAGTTTTGAGGGTAAAATAATGGGGTGCCATGAATTTCTGAGTGGCCCCTTTAATTCCCAATTTTTTTTGTACTGCCACTTTAAATTTATGGGTGACATCACCACACATAACCAACCTACAGGGGCGTGCATGATGACATCAGCTACATCCTGTTGGACTATTCTGAATTATATTGGAGGGAAATAGAGAGCAGTAATGGCCGATCTGCTTCTGCTGTAAGTTCGTTGAGAAATGAACTGTGTTTTATCTGTTGGGAATTACTGCTATCTGGGCTGGGGTTCCGAGGTTATTTTTAAATGCTTCATTATGGAACTGCTGCTAGCTTGTGAATGCTGTTGACATGCAGAAGAACTGCTGAAGAGTGACATAGCTTTTACCCTCTCTGTTTGCAAGTCCATGGAACTGCTAGTTTTCTATCGACACTTGGCATCTAGTTAGAACAGAACATGGTGTAACACAAGTTTATTTTATTTATCTGCTTCTCTTGCTGCAGGCATCTAGTTAGACTTTGCTAGCTTGTTTGTTGATATGCCAGAGAACAGAACTGTTTTTGTTATCCTCCTCTTGTAAGCCCATCATCCACAGAACGTAATAGCAGAGTTTATTTTATTTATCTGCATCTAGTTAGAGCAGAACGTGGAGATAGTTCATCTGCTTTGCGCAGTTCACAGAGGTGTGTGTTTATCTGCTTTCTTTGCAGAATGTCTGCTTTCTTTGCTGCCAGCATCTAGTTAAACTGCTAGAGCCGAACGTTTGCAGAACGTCACAGCAAAGTTTATTTTAGAGCAGAACAATGCTGCTAGCTAGGCTAGTTCATGGAGGTTATCTGTGCTTTTCACAGAGGAGTATCTATCTGCTTGTGCAGAATACTGCTCTGTGTGTACTAGAAGTTATCTGCTTTTACGGAGGTGTGTGTTTGTTTAATTTATCTGCTTTGCGCAGTTCATGGAAGTCTTGTGTTTATCTGTTTTCTTTAAAGAACATCTGCTTTCTTTGCTGCCAGCAGCATCTAGTTAGACTGTTAGAGCCAAACTTGGAGTTTAAGTTCATGGAGGTTAGAGCTGAACGTTATCTGCACAGTTCACGGAGGTGTGTGTTTATTTATCTGCTTTGCACAATTCACGGAGGTGTGTGTTTATCTGCTTTCTTTGCAGAACGCATACTTTCTTTGCTGCCAGCATCTAGTTAGAGCCAAACATCACAGCAAATTTTATTTTAGAGCAGAACACTACTGCTAGCTAGGCTAGTTCACGGAGGTTATCTGTGCTTTTCACAGAGGAGTTTATCTGCTTGTGCAGAACAATGCTTAGTTTTATCTATCTGCTTGTGCAGAACAATGCTTAGTTTATCTATCTGCTTGTGCAAAACACTGCTGTGTGTGAACTAGAGGTTATCTGCTTTCACGGAGGTGTGTGTTTAATTGACTTGCTTTGCGCAGTTCACATCACAGAGGGGTGTGTGTGTGTGTGTGTGTGTATATATAAATGCCCCAGTTAAGAATAACTGGTGGTGAGCATTACACAAAGAGCAAGAGGACATGCAGTCTCTGCACAGAGAGCACCCCAGCTGAGAATCAAACTGGAGAACTTCTTGCTGTCAGGCAACAACAATACCACTGCGCCATCCATGCAGCTCATACCTCTGGGTCTGTTCCTCTTATAATTTGTGGTTTTCTAGCAAATTACTGAGAACTGAATTCACTAAATCATGTTAACCATTTAAGTTTTAGTCTTACTCTTTCAGGGAATGCATGATTATTTGGTAACACAACATATTATTCTAGCAACTTTCCAAGATTATACAAGCAATGTTTAAAATGGTCCCTGGTTATTGGGCTTTTGTCCTCCACAGTACGTTTTGTTTTTTTCCAGATTTCTTGTGCTGCAAAGCTGAGAGAGATGGTTGAGTGTCAAGTGGATTTTGCAAGGAGCTGAAAGCTTCAGGGGAAGAGAAGTTTAGTGCTGCTTATGCCAAGTCTGCTTGTATTGTTAATAGCACAACAGGTAGTACACTTACTTTTGATGCAGAAGGCTGTGGGTTCTACACTCACAGATGGATTGCTGATACTATACTGTGCTGTACTTTTAAAGGCGGTGGATGCTACAGTCCTGAAAATGCCCTCCTTTGAAGGAGATACCTAGTAACTATGAACATGTTGGCTAACTAGTGCAATGCAAGTGCGACTGGAATTAAATAATCATCAACCCCCTCCTTTTTTTCTGATTTTCTACATGGGGTCTGCTGTTGCTTGTCAGCTTTTAACATCACTCTCGATTCAATTCAGTTAATTTTAATTTTATAAAAGACAATTGTATTTTAATTTTATACAAGTTCAAAGTATGATACATGTTAAAATGTTTAAAACACTATTCTGGTAATATTTTGTGTTTATTATTTTGTCTGTTCTTCAGTTTGTTTGAATGACATTATCCCACAATTCATTGGAGTGGGTGGGGTTACATAATTAAATATGCAAATTGTATGTTAATCAGCATACAGATTTGTACCCATTTTTTACGGGCCTTTGTCCAGATTTTTGATGTTTCCAGGTTGAGAGATATGATCTCAACCAGCATCCCATCACTCTGTGAACTCCTCCCAACAGGAGGCCATCATTAGAAAACACAAAGGGAGTTCTTTCTTGGCTTCCCATTATTTCTTACGTTCTACAAAAGTAATACAAGACCAGGAAATGATGGACACTGCAGGGCTACTATTAAAACAGGGGAAAAAAGAAAAAGAAAAAGGTCTCAGATTTTCTATGCAGGGTGGTGAGGAGCAAGGTACTAAAGCTCATAACAAGACTCCCAAATGTAATTCTAAGACTCATTAGTGGGCGCCCTGGAACTATGAAAAATAAATTACAAAATACTACTGAGCACTGAATGTCAAGCATCACCTTTAGTTATTTTTTTTTGCAAATGGCAAGCTCCATTGGATTCCCAAATAGGGAGGACAAACCCCAGGGTCCTCAAAACTTATATATATCAGCTCAAGATAGTCATAGCTGGGAGAAAAAAATTGAGTGTTCTGAGAACCAGCAATCTCAGACTGTGTACGTTAAGTCAGTATTTTCACTCATTCAGTCCTGGTATTCTGGGACTCGCACTAATGAAGTCCTGCAATACATTAAAGCTACCCATATAACAAACTAAGCTCAACAGGACTAAGGTCAATAGGCCTAAAGAGATAGGTGTCCACCTACATCTGTAGCAACTGTAGAATGAACATCAAAGCTAAAAAGTTTACAAATGTTTATGGAGTAGATCATACACAGACCTCACAAAGCTCATTCAGAAAATACTGTTAATAAAAGGCAAAGGAACAAATTGCACTTCCATGAAAAAGATGACTCAAATGGTCTGAAACCCTACTTCAGTAACATGTTATGAACTGGACACAGTTTGACAACAGGCTATCCCTGTCTATGAAGAAAAGAACTGAAAACTTATTTTGTCTGTCTAAATTGTGTTATATAGGCTAACAAATGTTTGATAACCTCCTTGATATCTAGTCTGTTCAAAAGAGATTCGCAATGTCTGGACTGACCTGGGAAATACCGTGAAAAGGCAATCGTCTGTTGATGTGTTGAGAATGAACTCAAAGCTTTTATCCACACAGCTATTGTAATTACTGAGCAAAACTCTGTCCTTTAAGTAAAAAAATACTACTCTCTAAAATCCTGTAGCTTACAGACAGGGCCGGTGTTAGCATTTTGGGAGCCCCCAGCAAATGTCGAGTTGGGGGCCCCCTAGGCACTTCCAGTATAAGTATCATCCTAACAATGCCATCCATCCTAAGCAACCTTTTATTCCATGCTGCAAACTTTTAGGAGTAGTATCCACAGACAGACCTGCAGCTACAAGCTTTTACATTACAACAGGCCTATGCATCACACTATCACTATGTTGAGCTGTCCAACAAAGGGGCAGTTATAGAATTACTGGCACTTAGTTGCAAAAGTGATACATTGCAACAAGTCTATGTACAGGTCTGGACTTAAAGTGAAATGATGACTGGACCTACATTTCAACACCCCCACACACACACACACACCCTCTAGTCCTCTCCTCTGAGTCCTTCTCCTTTTGGGCTCCCCATACCATCCACGTTACCTTTTTCTTCCTTCTCTCACATTTTGCCTTACTCTAAGCTTTTTCAAGAAGCCATAACTTTCTATATGCTCTGAAGTGCATTTTACACAACCTTTTCATCCAATAATAGCTTGAACAGAAATTATGATTAAGGAAAGAAATTCACTGTTGTGGTTCAGCTTTAGTTTTCCTTGCATTATTTCAACACACCTTTCCTGAACAAGACAGCACAGTAATAACCATTTAGGAAATAACTCAAATATGCCAGGGCCCAAGAAGCCATAGGTTTACAGATGGTCTGGGATGCATTTTAGAGCAGTTTCTCAACATTTTACTCCAATGGTTGCCTAAATAAAAATTATGAAGATAAAAAGAATTTCAGTCTTATTTTTTTCTTTCAAGGCATAATTTGTGCCCAAGGCTTAATTTTTAAAGCTGACAAAATTGTAGCTTACAGTAAACTAACAAGCCAGTAGTTGTGAAAATATTTAAGTCTTATCTGGAAATACTGCCTACCTCCCTAACCCTCTAAAAAAGACAAGTCACTGCCTATGCATCCCTCTGGCGTTAGACTGGGATGAAAGCAGAGATTTAAATTGCCTTTGTCATATATTTCAAGTGACTGATGATAAAGATATAAATAACATGTTCTTCACCCCAGCCATCAAAGGTAGCCACATGTATGATTTTAGTAATATTCAAATTTGTTGCTCCTAGACAGTACACCTCTCTTACACAAGCTATAGTAACCTTCTTTGTACACCTCTGAGGTCTGTGAGAAACACTACCCTCAGCTCAAACGCAAGCTATAATGACTTCATGTGCGCACCTCTAAGGTTTGACTGTGATGAAAATTAAAGATGTAATATCCACACAATCTCTAGCCCCTCATAACCCGTAGCAACGTTATGTACACACACACATTTGAGCAGGGCTGGTTTTAGAATGGGTGTGGTTGTAAACAGAGGCTATTATTAGCTTTATCCTAAAAGGGTCATAACTCAGCACCATTCAGGTTAAACAGCGTATTCAGAAAATTGATACATTTTTCTCCAACAAGCAACAGCTTTGGTGGGGGCCCCCACAGAGTCAAGGATGATAAAGGGAGTCCCCATTATCCATTTAGACAGTCTGGTGAGTGGGGGCAACCAAACTCCAAGAATATCTAAGCGTCTGAATGCTCTGTGATATATGTTATGTCTTACTTTCGAAATATAAAGTACTTGTTAGGTACATTTTTTACTGATACACAGAAGAATAATGTATGTGTCCTGGCATTACTGGGTGCATGCACAGATAAAAATCAGTGATGTTTTTTACACACACACACACACACTCACTAACATGCATAAGCCACAGCAGTACTAGTTATGTACTTATTTCAGCAAACAGCAATACCTTGTGCAACATTGGTACTGCCACACCAGATTAGTCACTGCTGTTTAGCAGTCGTCAAACAGCAGAAGCAGTAAGATTTATCCCATTGAGAAGTAATGCATACTTGTCACTGTCCCTACTTTCACAGACCTTCCCCGATTTTGTTCATACTTCTGCTTTATTCTTCTTAAAAAGTCTAATTTGCTGGTAAATCATTCAGGATTACAAACAGTCAATTAATCCAGACATCTGAGCTTTATACTTATTGTCCAAAAATAGATGTTGATGCAAAATATGTTATTCTAGTAACTTTTTAAGTGAATTAGAGAAATATTTAAACATATTTATGATTCTGAGCATTTATTCTATTATTTTTGGGATTGTACTGAATTCTTAAGCAAAGAAATTGAGTTATAGTATCTGGTGTTCTGGTATTAGTTATAAAACTACCTGAAAGAGAAACTATCCCTGATGATCGGAAGCATTAGCTCTTCTTAAAATCCAAAGTTTGCACTGAGGTAAGTCACTCTAGGCTGCTGATCCCTCTAGTGCTTATATTGTTCATGTTCATTATCATCTTCATCCTAACAGGGTCATATCACAGCCCTGTTCATGTTAAAGAGCATAATTAGGAAATTAATGCATTTTTCATTCCTCATTTTTCCCCAATCAGCAGCAGCTTTTGTGGGGTCCCCACACAGACAAAGATGATTAAGGGGGCCCCCTGCAGCCATGGTTTTGCAGGGACTAAAAGCTGGCTATGTAGTTAGTTTTAGTGGAGAAAATGTCCAAAAGCAGGGTTTAACTAAGCCAGGAGCACTATGTCAGTAGTAAAATATTTAATGGCATTCTGATGCCTGTTACTTGACTAAACACCATTACTACAACCAGAAATATCTTTGAATTTTAAGGGAGACATAAATAAGAGTTATTACCCTCATAGTTTATTAAGTATGCAAGACTGCTGCACTAGCTTTTGCTGGTTTTACAGATGTAACAAAATATCAGGATAAGATAACTTGCTGTGGTTGGGGGCCCCAAGGGAACAGGGGGCCCCCAATGACCGCAGGGTTCGCTGGTGCCTAAAACCGGCTATGCTTACAGATAAAAAAAAAAAAAAAAAAGTTTCTAGCACTAAAGCACTATAGAACCCAAAGCTCAAACTTGTTTGGCTGATGTAAGAGTCACAAAAAAAAAAAAAAAAAAAAAAAAAAAACAAATTCTGCAACAAAACCTTAACACCAGATAATTTTATGAGCCCAAAGCAAGGCACGGTAAAACTTCATGACAAAAATTAGATCCCACTTCAAGAAAGGAAGAATAAGAAGCTCCTGATAGCCTGTTTTTTTTATTTTAACATGAGCTGCATCTAAGAAGCAGACATGATTATTACACACAATCTTGTTTCTGAGTCATACCAGTTTTCTAGCCCTGCACAGTTTTGTAATAGGGACAAACTCAAATGCAAAGCCAGGAGAACATGATATATCATGAAAAGAAACACCACTAAGCTACTGTATTAATTCAGCCTTCCAGAAAATCCCAAAAGAGACATTTATTTGATAGTGAAGACAGTTTATTTTACATTTAATTGCAAGAATAGGGCGAGTGCTTTTGCCCTCATAATTAGGACAAAAGCATTAATCCTACTGTTGAAATTATATTTAAAATAAACTCCCGTGACTCCACTACTGGATAACTGTCTCCATCTGAATTCTTTGTAATAGACTTCTACATCTTCACTACTGGATAACTGTCTCCGTATGGATTCTTTGTAATAGACTTCTACATCTTCACTACTGGATAACTCTCTCTGTCTGGATTCTTTGGAAGGCTGAACCAGTGCAGTAGCTTAGTGGTCTTTTTATCTTCATGTTACCAATAATTTTCTTGTGGCTTTGCATTTAAGAGATAGAGATGGTTATTCCAAATCTTGCTATGGCTATCAAATCAGAAACCAAGCGGGATGATATAAGGAGAGAGAATCTGTATGCAGGAAAGGCCTTCCAATAACAGAAGACTGTGTCTGGTCAGAAGAGGTCTGAAGCTTGAACCAACTGCTGCAGAAGAGAGAATTAAAAGTATCTGTACTGGATCTACCATAATAATAGAGCTGCACCATCATGGTTCATCCTCCTGTACCATTAGGACTGTAGCGTCAGCTCATGGTCACCTCGGTACTGATGCAAACTCTCCCAGGCCTCATCTTCAGCCTAATAACCATAATCCCCCTGCTCTCCACATTCCTCTCCAGATAGCAGAAAGTTACTGTGACTACAGACACTGCTCCCTTTACACATACACATTCTACACCACACTGTGACAGGGTGAACCATGACTGCACAGATCTACCCCTATGGCAAGTACATAACGTTAGACTCTGACATGGTCTGGTTCATTCTCCTCTACTACTACTGACAGAGTACCAAGTAAATAACCTGGGTGATCCTAAGAAAGAAAGGACACCACTGACAACAGTGGCCCCAAAGGTCAAATAAGACCTAGTGATTCTATTCAGCATGAAGGGCTTCATAAGGGTGCCTAAAGTCCACATAGCCACTTGCAGGTACCTACAGAGGCACTTCGGAAGAATGTCTGAGAGGTGGTTACTACTGTGGCAAAAATCGCTATTGGCTTACTCAGAAGCCAACTGCCTTGTTTTCTGCAAACAGATTTACAAACAAACAATCATCTTGTCAGCATTACCTTTAGTATCCAATCTGTGAAGTATCAAAGTTGACAAATATCCTAGTATGGTTTTTATAAAACCAATGCTGACTAGGCCCATCAAAGTAATGAAAAAGGAATTCCCCTTTGAGCGGTTAGAAAGACAGATGGCTTGACTAACGATGGACTCGTTGTCCACTTTAGGCATAAAGGAGAGTTGGTGCAGAATACCACTCTGTCTTAGACAAACACTATACAGGGAAACTTAACAGGCTAAAACAGAAGTTCAGAAATATGCCTGGTTGACGTAACAGTTACTAAGAAAAGAGTTTCCTAGAAAGAGAACTTCAACCTAGTCCTGGAGGTTGGTTAAAGGGAGCTTTAAATGACTGCTCTGAAACAAAATTGAGATCCCAATCAGAATTATTGGTTTTGTGTATTTCAGTACAGCAGTTTACAGAATGGTGTTGAAATTCAGTATGTACAGATTCAGGTGGATATTAGCAGACCAATACTGAAACCATCTGTAGACTGGATCAAAATGTTACCATTTGCAAAATGAAACACTGTTGTTTTCCCACCTATTTGTTAAACAGATAGGAATTTAAGGAATGGGTGGTGGATATTATTTTGGACTTATCAGGGAAGATAGAAATGTATTCAGAAAATATAGCTAGGGAGTGGGATAAAATGAAAGTGGAGTTTAAAAATACAGTAGAAGTAAAAGAAAAATAGATTTGCTTAAGAGGTAACAATTATTATGAGGGACCAACAAAGGTTAAAGTATTGTAGAACAGGGAAATCTCAAACAACCTGCATTAATGCAGAGTGCTAAAGAGAAAATAAGGAACTCATGGATAATATGAAAGAGTTTAGAAACACTGCTGTCAAGCAACTGTGGTTTTTTTAAACAATAGATAAACAAATCAATTCCAAAACAAGTATTTACATAGGTACACACAGCTGATCAATACAAGTTGTACATAACACTTAATATTTTTCAATTAATTCTTTAAGTTTAAGCCAAGATTTATACGGCTGTGTAATATTAGAAGTGCCTATCTTTACAGTATGCAATTCAATACTGCAAACAAAGTTTACCATACTAATAAATTCAACACTAGAGGGGTAACTTTATTTTTCCAATTTTTAGTAATTACTTTTCTGGCTATAGCATGAATAGACCAAAGAAGAGACATTTGGGTTTTTGGAATTACCTCAGAAATATTACATTTATCTGATCACAGAGCTTGAATGAAGTTAATTTCTTTCCAAAAAGAAGAGATGATGTCACATTCATATACACATGCACCCAAATCAGTTATTTCAGAATCACACATCCAGCATTTAATTCCATCTCATCTGTGAAGACTGGTAGAGAAGGGTGAAGGCTGCCAGCCTAGCCAGATAGAACTGCGCAGATAATTCTGTCATTTGTAAATATAAATGTAAACTACAGGCTTGTTGTCTTAAATGTAAAGAAATATTGTTACATGTGGAACTGGAAATAAATGTGACAACCGTGGACACTACTGACCAAAGTAAAGCATGTGGTGGACCCTTTGAAGTAGACAGTAGTGCTGAAAAGTCTAGATGAAGACATTTTTTCTATTGTTTTAACCAAGAGTTAAATTGCTAGACTTAAACATGCAAATGTATTTTTATTGCTCTGTTCCTGACCAGCTGCAAGATAACAAAAGGGATATGTTAAGAATGTAAATGCAGTTAATGTGTAGCATGGGAACTCCAGGAAAGTGAAAAAGAACAATGTAATGTTTATCAGAACTGCAACAGCAATTTAAACAGAGAGAATCAGAAGGCATTAAGCATTTTTGTCTTAATCATCCAACTCACAGCACTGCCTGTTGTCTTATGTAAGTTATCTTAGATGAACTAGAAAGATTAGACTAAGTGTTTTTCTGTGATGTCAGAACTGTACTACTGAATTATTTTAAGTATTTCTGTGTGATCTCTGAACTCTTGACTAGCTCTGACTGTGTAGTAGAAAGTATTGTCTTGTGGTTTTAATTACTTATTATTAAATATTTTAAAACCCTTTTAACTGTGTCTGTTTTGTGTAGAGATAAGTTAAGTTCTAAGAGTACATTGCATGCCAATATTGATCCTGTACCAAGTCACTCTAATAAGCCTCGACTGTTTAGTCACAACTACCAACTGGATAATAATATTGCACAGTAATAATTGCACACCCTTTTTAGGGTCTTTGAGTAGCTAAGTATTAGTGGGTGGTGGCAAGTGGAACTACTGTATAGTCTGGGAGAAAGGGGCACAGCTGGAGAAACTGTGCCAGCCTTCTATAGGAGTGTCTGTGTGGTTGTATAAACTCTTCTCAAAGTATGTGTGTGTGTGTGTGTGTGTGTGTGTGTGTCAGCTACTTGGGCAGGGATACGAAGCACTGGTTGGACAGAGAGGGTGCTAGAGGTTTTAGCTTGCTCACTAGGCTGAGATCTGGACCCTATAGCTGTGGCAGTGGGGAGTCTTATTGGGGACCTGGAGAGCAAGGGAGCGACCAGACCCCAACTGACTATGATCTCTGTGTGCTCTTAAGCGAAATGCACTTTACTGTGTGTATTTGTTATCCTTTCCTCATATATGAGACTCTGGTGTTAGTGATGAGGATTGAGGCTCCTTGATTGCTGGGCCAGGGCACGAGCGTCACATCATCTATACAAAATTGTAATTTTGTTAGGAGTGACAAAAGCTCTGTGTAAAAATTTCCAAGTTAAAAATTTCCAATATAACGAGGATGTGTAGATTTTAATACTACTTATTTGTATTCTTCAGAGAAGTCTTCATTATTACTTTTTGAGGAATAATTCCAATATGAATTGTCTAAATATGTGAAATCTAAGTTCTAAAGATTAAGTAAGTGACTCCTTTAATAATATGCATGATATTAGAAAGATTACTGTTAAGCAACTTTTTGATAATAATTCCAGAGCACAAACATTTTTAGCACAACGGCTTAGGCAACAGAAAGTAGAAAGGGTTGTTGCCAAGCTTAGGGAGCCTATAACAAGGAAGATAACAAGGAATCCTGTACAGATATTAGAAGTATTTCGAAAATTTTATGAAAATCTGTATAAAAGCAAAGAAATGTGGAAATCAAGAAAACGTACAAATGGAAATGTTTAAATTAGAATTGAATATGCAAAAGTTAGAGGTACGTGAAACTCAATTACTTACAGGATAAGAGGAGATAAAAATGATGATGTATAACCACTCTACAGGAAGGTCTCCAGGAATAGATGGTATTCCTGTGGAAGTCTGGAATCTAGGAGGGAAGGAAGTGATAAAAATCTTGAAGGTTTTGTTTAACAGTAATTCAAAAGGAGGAGAAGCACCAACATCCTGGAAGAAAGCTGTGGTGGCTGTAATACCTAAAGATGGTAAAGACCCATCATCCAGTTTTATAAAGGCTCATTTTGATTCTATACCATGATTATAGAGTGTTTATGTCTATAATGGCTAGAATAGTGGCAAGGGTGATGCCAAAGGTGACAGATATGGATTGGTGTAGTTTTGAGTGGGGGGCAGGCATTTGATAACATATAATCATAGGAAGCTACTATGCAAGTGGTACTAGGGCCCTTACAAGCCTAGCCAAGTTCTGCCCTTGTTTCCACAATCCGCACTCATTGCCCCTGTCCAGAGAGACACAGGTGGGACCCCTCGGTGAATTTATGGTTACCTACCCAATTGTTCTGAATGCGCTTGAAGAGGGCCAAAGAGGTGCTCTGCTTGACATGAATTGGGAGCCTGTTCCACAGGTGTGGTAACCTCTGGGAGACAAATCTGCCCCTCCAGCAGGTTCAATTAATGTCACATACCAGGTTAAGGTCTTTTGAGAGAGTAACCCGTGTGCCATTGGACTTACGGATATGCAGCATTTCAAATAAAGCAGAGTCAGAGATTGTATTATACGCAAAGCAGAGAAGTCTCTAAGTAGTCTGTGTGAAACAGAGTACAGTGACATTAATTTTGGATGATCCACATAGTACAGATGCTGAATACCATGAATTCTCCTTTTGAGGAACTTTAGTGGTCTCTCCAATTGCTGCAGGTGCCTGGAAAGGTACATACCAAAAGGGACATTGTACTCAATTACTGGCCCAATGAGGGAAGAGTACAGGGAGGTTATAATTTCTATTTTTCTAGAGGTAATGCCCTTACTTATGAGATGAGCAGTACAAAATGCCTTCTTTACCACTGTGGAGACATGGTGATAAAAGGTAAGGTTGTTGTCAACCTGTGTGCCCAGGTCTCTCACTACTGAGTGCGTCCCTATGGTGTTCCTACTGATGTGGCAGTTAGCAGGAAAGTACTGTTGTGTAAGAACTTACCATACCTTCGATGTCCTTCTCTTCTACATACTGCTGTATTCATGATATCAAGAAGTTTGCTTCTGGTGAACTCTCGTATGTCCGGCTGTTATACAAAAGTTAGGGTGTGCATAATGCCCTGCTCCTCTCTCTTGGACATCAGTCATAAATGGACGTTGGGTATAAAGCGGACATAAGCACGCACCTTCCTCAGAACTGAATACCGCTGGAATTACCGACTACGGAGTGAGTACTCTAGGAATCAGGCAAGCGTGAGGGGGAAGGCTGGGTGGGAAACTATACAGCAGCATATAGAAGAGAAGGACATCTAAGGTTATGGTAAGTTCTTACACAACAATACTATGTCCTTCTATTCATATGCTGCTGTATTCATGACATCAGGGAGAGTGCAAAAGCTCCTGCCCAAATGAAGGGGTGGCGGACCAGAA
Organism: Protopterus annectens; assembly: GCF_019279795.1. Taxonomy (NCBI): domain Eukaryota; kingdom Metazoa; phylum Chordata; order Ceratodontiformes; family Protopteridae; genus Protopterus; species Protopterus annectens. The sequence goes on along the minus strand of NC_056744.1, from coordinate 1,448,883,649 downwards.
GCACTTTCCACAAACCCATGAAGGATGGCTCTGGAAAATCCTGCCCTGGCTCTAGAGACCATACCCAGTTTGTAGCATCTAGTGAATGTGTGGACTGAGGAACAAATAGTTGCTTTGAGGATAACAGCTGTGTCCAACCCTTTAAGGAATGGCCCTGAGGAGGACACTGCTTTGGTGGAGTGTGCCCTTACTGGGACTGATAGTGACCATGGTTAGTGAAACAGAAGGAAATAGTTTTAGATAATGAAGAGGATACTGTTTGGTTTGAAATAGGTTAACCCAGGGCTCTTGGGTGGTAGGAGAACAGCCTGTCTGATTTGGTTTTGGCCAAATAGTACTCGAGCTGTCTGTGTATGTCCAGGGAATGAAGTATCCTTATTGCCTGGTTCTGTGGAGTAGGGTAAAGTTGGCAGACTGACAGTCTGACTTAAGGACAGTTCATTGACCACTTTAGGCATGAATGTAGGGTTAGTACACAAACATATCCTGTCCTTGTGGAAGACAATGAAGGGGGGGGGTTGCCATAAGGGCCTGGAGTTCCAATACTGTTCTGGCTGAGGTGATGGCCACCAAGAGTATAGTCTTTAAAGTATAGTGTTGGAGGGTGCAGTCTTTAGCTGGTTTAAAGGGTGGCAGTGCCAACTTTTCTAGAACAAAGTTTAAATCCCAAAGGGGTGGAATGGGCTTTGTTAGGGGCCTGAGATGTAGTACCCCTCTCAGTAAGAGTCTGACTTCTAACCTAGATGCTAAGAGTGATATCAATGGCAGGCATGCTGAGATGGTAGACAGATGAATTTCAAAGGAAGAATATGATACTTCAGACTTCATAAGGTCACACAGGTCACTGGGAGCTCTGCTGTCAGTGGTTGTAAGCTGTTTTCTGACACCATAAGGAAAATCTCTTCCACTTTGACAAGTAAGATTTTCTAGTAGTTGGTTTTCTGGTCTCCTGTAGTATCTGGATCACGTCCTCTGTCTATATGTCTTAAGGGAAATCTACGCCATATCACCCACAAAGTGAGATTCAGTGTGGACAACTGGGGTGTAAGAGTGTTCCCTTGTCCTGTGTGAGCAGGTGCATTTGATGGTGTAACTTGTAGTGATTTCCCTTGGCTAGGTGAAATAGTAAGGGGAACCAATGCTGTCTTGGCTAATAGGCAGTCTCCAGCAAGATTTGAGGCAGTTCCTTCTGAAATTTCAGGAGGACTCTTTGAATGAGAGGGAAGAGGAGGAATACATAGGCGTACAGGAGACTGACAGCGTCCACCTTCCAAGCCTCTTGGTGTGCTGACCTGGAGCAGAAGGTTGGGAGCTGTCTGCTCATAGGGAGGCAAAGAGACCCACATTCGGAATACCCCATCAATGGACCTGGTCCAGAAACACGTCCGTGTTCAGCATCCATTTGTGAGACAGGGGTCATGGTCCTGCTTAATGAATCTGCCATCACATTGTCTGCAGAGAGGATATATATATACGGCTTGGAGAAGGATTTGTTTCTCCAGAGTGATTTCCCAAGCCTGCAGTGCTAGTCTGCACAGGAGGTAGGACCTTGCCCCCCCCCCCATTTGTTGATGTACCACAGTTGTGGATGATCATACACACACACACACACACACACACACACATATATATATATATATATATATATATGAACAAATCCCAATGAGGAAGGCAAGACACAATGCTGTAGAAATGGCAATATAATCCAAAGGAAGTTGCAGCTCAAAAAGATCTTACATAAAATACTTTTATTGTACAAAAAGTGAGCGCTTTCGCGATGTTATCCACACCGCTTCATCAGACAAAACTAAGCACAACTCTTAAGCTTATATAAGAGAGTTCAAAGCAAGTAAAACAATTATCCAATTAACTACACAGGAAATAAGGATTTTAAAGGCATAATGCTTTAAAATGCAAGTCACTGTTTCATTTAATAATACTTGCATGCAATATATATTTATTAAATGTTCATGCATACAAGAAACATAAAATCATTATAAAAAATCAAGTTTAAAAATATATAAAAAACTCCTGTATAACCTAAGATTATGAACTACACTGTGTAGATTTTAATTGTGTAATCCCAACATATCAAATAAAACTGAGTATATTGCAAGTCCCTACAGCAACTGAAAAAGGGTGTGACTGGTGAACCAGCAAGCTCTTGGTTGCAAAATATGACAACTTGTTCCAGAGACACCATATAAATGTAGAACTATGGAACTGATGTAAACCTAACTGAAGACCTAACAGGATCTAACAAGAAATCTAACAAAATAAGTAAATGTGAATGTATAAGAAAACAGAACAACTAATAAAATAGTGATGGCAGTCACTGAAACAAAATATAATAGCAAGTTATATAGGCTTGTGTCTACACTTCCTAGAAGCAATGTGGCTTAATCGATACATGCTCATTCATACCCCTCCTCCTATGGGATGCTAATCTAAATATCCAGTTCATTTCTGCCTCTTCTGTACGGTTAACTATGTTTCCCAAACGGATATTCTCATGTTCAACATGTAGAACCTGAAACTGGAAAGTATGTTCAGGTCCTTCATGAAGCATGTGCTTGGTCAGCGCACTATATTCCTGTCCACGTGTATAGCAATAGAAATGATCCCTTATCCTCTCACGCATTGTTCTATTGGTTTTACCCACATAGAAATGAAAGCAAACTATGCAATGAGCAACATAAACTGCATTCTTAGTGCAGCAGTTGCTATTGCATCTGATGTCCCACAGGCGTCCAGTGTCGGGATGCCTGAAGTAGTGTGACTCATCTATATGGATACACTGAACACATTTCCCACATTTCTGAGTAGCTGTAAAGCTATCCATCTTGAACTGTCTATCACTATTGCTGGCATTAGCATGACATAAGATTTGCTTTAAATTCTTCATATTTCTGTAGACAAAGGTAGGTTGGTCCCCAACCAAATCCTTAACTTTATCATCAACTACTAGAATGTTCCAATTATCTGAAAAAGCTTTCTGCACTACATGCCTATTATGGCTAAATGGTATTATAATGGGAATAACTTCCTTGTTGCTCCCTCGATTACCCCTCACTCTGCTGGATTCAATTTCTTCTCTGGAAAAATATGGTTTAGCCCGAGTAGTCCTTAAACCATCAATACTATGATATGCCCTCGAGATTTCCTCAATTTTGTATCCCCGCTGTTGGAAACCTTTCTCTAATACATGCAATTCCTGTTGAAAATGTGAATCGAGACATGATGGTCTCGAAGCCCTCATGGCTTGTCCTTTAATGATGTTGGGGAATATCTTGGGGTTATGCATACTGTGGTGATGCAAATAAGCAGGCCTGTAACAGGGTTTCCGATATACCTTGGTAGAGAATGTACGACCAGACTTAAAGATGGTGGTGTCTAAAAAATGTATTTGGTCTACAGAATATTCCATGGTAAATTTTAAAAAAGAACCCAAATTGTTCAGTTTGTCAAAAAACTCACATAGAGAACTATCACTACCTTTCCATAGAAGGAATAAATCCTCTACAAATCTTCTATAGAAGAATATATGTGAGTTATGTGTAATATAAATCTGTTCAAATGCAACCATCACAAGATTAGCGTAGCTATTGGCACAACTAGTGCCCATCGCTACCCCTTTCGTTTGCCTATAACATACATCATTGAATATAAATACATTATTTTCCAGGACAATCTCCATGAGAAGACACAAAAGATCTACTTTCTTCTCATCTGCCTCCTTTTCTCCAAGCATGAGATGTTTGATGTACCCAACTCCTGCATCATTAGGAATGCATGTAAAAAGGGATACAACATCCAGAGTCACAAGTAACATGTTGTCTATATCATTAAGTGTCTCAGTGAATGCAAACAAATCACATAGAAAATGTTCAGTATCTCTGAGAACATATGTATAAGATTTTAAGACTTGCTTTAGCTCTATATCTAGATAAATAGAAATTGGCTTGGTCAACCATCCAGAGCCTGATACTATAGGTCTAAAGTCAGGTTGATATAAATTCTTATGTACTTTGGGTAATCCAGTGATCGTAGGTATGAGGGGAAATTCTACCAAAAAATATTTAAACAAATCATCCGGAATAAGATGCATGCATTTACATTCATATAGTGTAGAATGGATATTCTGTTGAAGAGAAAAAACCTGTTCCCTATCAATCATCTCATATGAAGAGTTGTTAAGCATTTGCTCCATTTTAGTAAGATAATATGCAGAATCTAGCACAACCACAGGCCCTCCCTTATCTGTAGGCCTTATAATTATACTATCATTTTGGCTTATGTCATGTAGTGCAAGTCTTTCAGACTTAGTTAAATTGTTGTGGTTAATGTTAATGTTATTCATGAACATTTTATCTCTATATATACTATTCTCCACCGCCTTAATGAAAGTATCTACATTTGGTGGTAAATGTGGCATAAAAGTACTGGTACAGCGTAATCTGCTGTTTGAATTAACATTAATATTACTTTCTGAAAACATTAATTTCAAGGTAACATTATGGGTGAACATACGCAAAGATAGCATAGCTTGACTAATGTTCATGTAGGACGCTGGCACGAAAGTCATACCTTTATTTAACAAGTCAGTCTCAGCTGTGGATAGTTCATGCTGTGAAATGTTCAAAACTAACGTTCTGTGGTCCAAAACCTCTGTAGGTTTGTTGTTGAGGAGGTTGGGACATCTGGAAGGGCATGTCCTTCTTCTTGGCTCCCTTCACGTTGTCTAATTCCAAGGAACGTTTTCTTCCTGTTCTGATAGGAAAAGGTGCTTCTAAAAAAGTGTCGTGATTGTCTTGACCCATTTGTATTTTTTCGTCTCACTACACTCGACAAAGTTTCTGTATTACTTCTAATGCCATTAGAATTTAAAAGAGGACAAGACTCAACCTCATTCGGTGTTGTATAAACCGATTTAGGAGCCTCCGGTGAAGCCAAACCTGATGCTGCCTCGTGCGAATCCGTCTCTTCAGACCTGATGACACTATCACGCTGGTTGCTATTTGAAGCATCGTGATTGGTAGCTTCAGTTAGTATGGCTTGTTGTACACGAACAGGAACCGACGTGCCTATTGGATAATCCTTGGACATGGTAGAACTCTGAAATTCAGAGCCCGTAGCATGGAGAGGATTGTTCCTTCTATTGTGTAAATTTGAGCCATGATTGCTGCTAATATTATTGGTATTATTATTGAAACGCTGTCCAGAATTGGCGTTATTGTGCCTTGGCCAAACAAAAACATTTTGTTTTGAGAAATCTCCAATGTCTCTTAGTAATTTTTTCTTTTTCTGTTCCATGAGTGTGCTTTCATACCTAAGAACTCTATCTATGAGTTCTTGCATGAAAAGGTCCGTTCTATCTCGACCATCTAGGCTATTAAGTTTATCTTGTGCTGCCATAATAGTATCACACAGTTCCCATTCAATAGGCAGAAAATGCTGGATCAAAAGTCTAATGTATGAATAACTAGCTTGTAAATTGATTTTTTGCCACTCCAAAAGTAGAGTGGGATAAAGGTTGCCATAAGTGGGCATAGTCAATACTCTTAAGCCTCTTGGTACTACTTTGTTACTTAGACAGGCTTCCATGTGGAAGCGTTGGGCTTGTAAGCGTTTAAAACGATAGATGTTATTTTCAATTTCTTTTCTCAGTGTTCTTACCTCTTGCTCATTAGCCCTTGGAGTTTGTACCCCTACACAGGTATCAGATTTATCAAGCGACATAAGAGGATTGACACTGTCCGTGAGAAGGTTCTTGAGCCTTCCCGACTGCAGGCTATCAGTTGCCCCTAGACTAGGGGAAGAATTGTGGTGTTCAAGTCCTTCCATGTATCCCAAGATGTATAATGCTCAAAAAACAAACACAAATCGCACCGAGCCCAAGAAATGAATGAACAAATCCCAATGAGGAAGGCAAGACACAATGCTGTAGAAATGGCAATATAATCCAAAGGAAGTTGCAGCTCAAAAAGATCTTAAATAAAATACATATATATATATATATATATATATATATATATACACTGTTATCCCTCTTAATTTAAGTGGTGAATTGTAAGAAAGCTGATAAAACATCCAAAGAGAAATCATATGCATGTAAACCTTAACATTAGGGGAATATAATCTCTCCATCCTATCACATTTTATAAGTGTTTCTCTCTGACTAACACAGCCCACCTATCTGATAACAAGCATCCCAATTACCACCTCTAACACACAACTGAAATCTCCTTTCAGGAATCCAAATACACCATTATACCCTCATACATCCTGCACTGCCTTAAACTCCTGCAACATTACCAATACATCCCACTCACACTCACTCAACTTTCACCTTGACCACCCATATTTAACACTACACAGCTGTGTCTCTTTTTTCAATATCTTTCTCTTCACATTTACTTTCTACCTCTCTATCCTATTAAGACTATCCTCATTTCATACAACCCACCTACCTCCCCGACTTTCTCCCACTATACCACCCAACTTTCACACCCTCCCCAGATATACTGCAATCTGTTCTAGTCTGTATCAAACTGATATAATCCTATAAAAGAAACAGACCCTGCTCTCCGCACAACATAACCCTCCTTGTTACCATGTATGTAAATACTCCAGCAACACCAAAAAAGCCCCTCCCTAGCAATTTCTCTACTCTCTGTAACCTAGTCCTTTGTAGTGATATACATCCTAACCCAGCCCCCCCCCCCCCATAATTCTCCCTACTCCACAAAATGCCTAAACTTCACCACTATTAATCTTCAAAGCATTAGGAACAAAAGTCTCCAACTGCATGCATAGCTAAGTCAATATAAACCAGATTTTACTGCCATCACAGAAACATGGCTAAAACCATATATCAAAGATTCTGAATTTCTACCCCCAAACTACTCCTGCCTCAGAACTGACAGGCTCCACAAAAAAAGGTGGCGGTGTCGCCTTACTATTCCCTAGCACCTACACTGTTATTCCATATTCTAAACCAATTCCCTCCTTTCCCTCTGTAGCCCTACTAGTTACCTTTCTCAAACTCAGTAACTGTAAAAGCCTTTGCGTCATAGTCATATACATCCCCCCAGGCAACAATCCTCCAATTCTTGAAGACACTCTAGCCTGGACAAGCAATAACATAAAAAATGAAACTATCATTCTAGGCGATGTTAATAAAAACTGGCTAGACATCTCCAATAAAAACCCCTCTACAAATACAAATATCAACCTTAACATTTACTCCCAACTACTCTGATATTACCAGACCTGTCAATAGTAGAAACAAATGCGCCACTTTGGACTGGATCCTGGTTTCTGATCCGGATAAAATCTCTTCCTCTAGCACTCTCCCTGACAGTATTAGTGACCAATCTCCAGCATTTATAACCCGTAAGCCCACCTCTGTACCTAATAATCACCAATTTAGAACTACCAGAAATCTATCCCACTTCTCCCAAAATACCCTCAATGACATCCTGTAGATAAACTGGAGCCCACTGACATTTCTTCCACTTAAAGCTGTGGAATTCTTTAATCCCACTTTCCTCAGGACTCTAAATAGTCTTGCCCCTCTCAGACTAAACAGTCAATGCAAAACACACCTGCTGGCTTGCAAAGACCACAAAGCAAGTCATGTCCTCTAGGGACATAGCCTGGAAAACCTGGCAAAAAAACAAAATTCCTACCAATCTCATAGAATATAAATGACTTTGCAATCAGGCTAAACGTTTAGTTGTTAAAAACAAAGACTACATCCAAATTATTCAAGAACAGCATAAACAAAATCCCCAAAAATTCTGGGGAGCAATCAACTCCCTGCTCCACCCAGGAACAGGAACAGTACCCCATGCCCAAACCCAGAAAAAACTCCCTCTGAACTAGCTTCACTCTTCAATTCATACTTTATTGACACCATTACTAAACTTACAACTACCTTCCCAACCATCAACACAGACCCGTTAGGAGCACCACCAACACATAACCCTTCAAATCCCCTAGCCACCTTTTCCACCAACACATAACCCTTCAAATCCCCTATCCACCTTTTCACTATCACCCATTCCCACATCCACCATTCAAAAACTTCTATATAAACTAAAACCATGCACAAATGTCCCAGATAATCTACCTGCAGAATATCTACAACTAGCAGCCCCCTCCATTGCTTATCCTATCAGCATTCTCCTTAACAGGTCCATTCAAGAATCCTGTATACCAGATATCTGGAAGAAAGCATTTGTCATCCCTCTTTATAAAGGTGGTAACAACTCTGATATCTCTAATTTTCGCCCCATCGCCATTCTTTCCCCCATCACTAAAATATTAGAGAAATGTATCCATACACAGCTCATAAGTCATCTAGTAAAACACCAATTGTTTTCCCCCACTCAACATGGCTTCAGACCTGGACAAAGCACTAATATAGCCCTCATTTCCTTCTTAGACACAGTAAATAGAGCTCGTGATGCTGGCTCCTTAGTTTGTGCACTCTTTCTTGATTTATCAAAGGCATTTGACACAATTTCCCACTCTCTACTGCTTACTAAACTCTCTAGCCTTAGCCTATCTCCCTCCATCCTACAGTGGTTTACCAACTATCTCAAAAATGGGCAGCAATCTACCAGATGGCAGCACTCCTCCTCCCCTTTCATTACTACTAACACAGGTGTTCCTCAAGGCTCAATTCTGGGTCCCCTCCTTTTCAGTATATTTGTCAATAACTTTCATAATATTCTGACTCCCAGTACTGTCATCCAATATGCAGATGATGCAACCATCATCTGCTCCTTAAAATCTGTCACTGAATTACAAAATCTTACTCAAGTTAAGCATTTACCTCTACTGAGCACTGGATGTTCCAGAATCACCTCGCCCTTAACCCCAATAAGACAAAACTATTATTTACCCCCACAAAATTTAGCCCTATTGATAAGTCTCTATTTAATGTTAGTTCCCACAATAACGCTATCATTGAAGTTGTCCCTAGTACCAAATTGCTAGGTATCACTGATGACTAACTTTTGATCTTCACATCCACAACAACATAAAAAAAAAAACATCAAAAGCTGGGCGCCTTACATAGGCACAACAATTTCCTCAGTCTCTCTGCAAAAAAGGCCTTAGCCTCATCCTTCCTACTTCCAACCCTTCTATACGGAGCACCCATCTTCATAAACCTACAATCCTCCTTAAAAAATAAGCTGGACTCTTGTTACAACAAAGTTGCTAAATTTGCTACAAGCACAAAATATTCTACCCACCATTGCTTATCTCTACATCACCTACAGTGGCTAGAATTCCCCCACAACCTTACTTGCCTACAATTAACTATAGCCCACAAGATAATCTGAAAGCTGCCCTTCCCTCATATCGATACTGACCATGTACTACCCCAATCACCATCTCAGGTCTGAAAACAAAATGTTATAATCCACTAAGAAACCTAAACTCTCAGCTGGCCAAATGTTGTAGTCTCATTCTGTCTCTTAAGTTATGGAATAATCTTCCTCCTTCACTTAGGACAATCAGTAATCCTGCTTCCTTCAAAAAATACTTCAAATTACATTTTTCCTCTCACTGGCTATGCTCCTGTACCTTACCAAATAACCCCAGCACCTGATTTTCTTCTCACTTCCCTCTTCTTCTCTGTACCTTTCGGACTCATTTCTGTCACCTCGACTAACTCTGACCTATCACCTGCTTTCTACCCAGAAGTCGACTCTGCTCACTTTAGAACTTAACTTTCACATCTGTAGTTGTATGTAATACATTATTGTCACTTCTGTCTCTACTTTTTCCTCCTATTTCACACTACTGCCCATAATGCTTGAGCCTACACATTAACACAGTTTTACTCTTGCATACAGTTAAGCATCTTTGTATGTAATTAATGGAATGACACTGTCCTATGTTTCAACTTCTTTTTTTACTTTTGTATGTATCAACATTGTTCTATTACTTATGTATGTATTACTGTGGAGCTTATGTATGTTATACTGTGGAGCTTTTCTCCCCAGGCCTCCACTAAAAATGGGCTCTTCCTAGGCCCAGTGGACTTTCCCAGTCAACAAATGCAATAAATATATATATATATATATATATATATATATATATATATATATATATATATGTATCTATATATATATGTATCTATATATATATATATATATATATATATATATATATATATATATATATATATATATATATATATATATATATATATATATATTTATATTGTCTGTGTACCACCTCAGGGTGCCTGGTAGAAGCTGACCCTTTAAGATGGGGGGTCCATGCATTCCTCACTCATTTTCTTAATGCTGCACCACAGCCTGTGTCTGAAGGATCTGTAAAGAGGTCTTGGTTGGGGGATGAGGGCTGTAAGGGCAGACCAGGATTTGACTGAATCTGGGATTTGACTGAATCTGGGAGATCCACCACTTCAGTTCCCTGGTTAGGCATGGAAGCATGGAGATCATGAACTCTAGTGGATACAGGTGTTGCTTCCAAATAGTTCTGATACTACGGGAACTTCATCATGTGTAGCCTTGCCAGGGGAACCATGGGGATAGTCGAGGCCATGAATCCTAGGATTCTGAGGAATTCCCTGACTGAGTTGGTTTTGAAAGGGAGGAACTCCTCGAAGAAGGATGCGAGTATTACAGTCTTTTCTGGTGGTAGGCAAGCCATCATTTCCCTTGTCAGAATGCAATATCCTAGGAACACCTGATCTCAAGAGGGTATCAGGGAGGATGTTTTGCGACTGATGGAAAATCCCAGACCTGTTAGGAGGGAGATGGTGAACTGCAGGTGTTGCAAGGTCATGGAACTTCTTGTAGCCTGGATAAGGATGTCATCTAGATAGGGGAAAGTTGTATTCCCTTTGTCCTGGCAAATGCCATGACTGGGGACAGGCATTTTGTAAATACTCTTGGGGCCATAGAGAGACCAAAGGGTAAAGCACAGAACGGATAGTGTGCAGAATCCATTGAGAAGTGGAAGAACTTTCTGAAAAGGTGGTGGATAGGAATGTGCAAGTAGGTGTCCTTTATATCCAAGGACACTAGAAATGCCTGAGGAAGGATGAGGGAGAGAAGGGTAGGAAGAGAGAGCATCCTGAAGAAGAGAACTCGGAGGAAGGTACTGAGGTGAGACGGGTCCAGGATATTCCTGCATGGACCTTCCTTCCTGGGAACTAGGAGGATTCTTTAATAAAATCCCCTTCCTCTTGCAGTAGACAGACCTCCTGAATGGTTCCTTGGGCAAGAAGTTCTTGCATGACCGATGGGAAAAGAGGAATTTGGTCTCAGGGTGGATGAGGGATGCCTTTGGGAGTGGGTCTGGCCTCCCAGGTCATGAAGTATCCCGGTTTTATGACAGATAGGACCCAGGAGTTCTGTGTCATCTGCTTCCAAGTGGGAAGGGAGAGGCGCTTGGAAAGAGGGGTGTCTGGTTGAAGGGCCTGGTAGTCAGACTACCAGGCTTTCCCTGAAAAGACTGTTTAAAAGGTGGAGTAGAGGAGTCGGACCTAGATGAGGGCTGTTTCTTGTGGGTCTTTTCTAGGCTTAGCTTGCATTTTTCTTAGCTGAGGATCTCACAAAAGAAGTTTTTGCTGGGTAATTCCTTTGAAAACGTAGAATTGGGGAGACAAAGATACATCGCAGTCCCTTGCCTTTGGTTTGGAGGGCTTTAAAGAGCTCGGCTGCTGCTGAACCAAACAGGTTTTTGTCGTCCAGGGGTGCATCCAGGAGTTTCGATTTGATGTCATCAGGGAGGGGTTGCAATCTTAACCAAGAGTACCTCTTGATGACAGATCCAGAGGCAGCAGTCCTTGCTGGTGCTTCTACAGCATCGTAGCTGGACTTGGGAGTGTTTGGTCACTTGTGTCCAGGAGTTCAGGAGGGAGGAAACCCTGGCCTTAGCAGGGGAGTCAGGGACCTCCCCCAATTGCTTGACCACATCTTCCAAGAGAGCCAATGAATATTTGGCCATGTGCGTCTGGTACTTGATGGCTCTTACTGCTAGGTTAGCAGAAGTATAAACCTTCTACTCCAGATGTTCCACCATTCGGCTCTCTTTATCAGAGGGCAGTAGAGAGGTGGAGGGAAGTAACATGGAGGTTTTGTCAGTGGTCACAGAAATGACTGCAGGGTCTGTAGATGGGGGTTTGTAGTGGAAAGTTGCTCCCTCGGGCACCTTGTAGAATCTATATGGACGCTTGTGTGCTGGGGGCTGTGAGTCAGGGTTTGTACAAGAAGCCATGAAAACATCTAGAAAAGCTGGGTGTACTACTGGGGGCACAGCACAGAGGCTGAGAGACTCCAACTGTAGTAGTTCATGGTACCTCTTTTGGGTCTCAGTGACATGACTGCTGTCCCATTTGAAGTTATGCATCTTAGTGATGATCTCACCAAAGGTTAGATCCTTATCTGGGGAGTCAGTGCCATTGGACGACTCCTCTGGGGAAGCATATCCCAGAGGCAAAGCAATTTGTGAAGAGTAGGTGAGGGATTCATCATCAGATGAACCCTCTTCTCCTGAGCAGACTTCAGGAGCAGGTCCCTTTGGGGTAGAGGGCGTAGGGGCCTGGGAAGGGGTCAGCCCTGATGCAAGGACAGGAAGGCATTGAGAAGGCTTTGGTTGAAGACCTGCCAATCCAGAGGCTGTTTGACAGAAGACGACAGGGGCTGAGAATTATGTTTTGTTTTCTGTTTTCTCTTCTTATGAGTCTCTGGTGGAGAGGATTCTAAAATGAGGTGGAAGATAGGAGGGCCTGACCCAGGCCGGCACTCCACAACATCAGAGACTATGTCCTCGCATACAACGATTTGAGAGACACCATGCAGACCCTCATTTATAACAAGCCTAGGTTCCCCGAATCAGATGCCTGAGATTCCCTCCAGGATGTGACCTCTGACAAAGAACTGATATCCTCTGGGCCTTCTGCCAAAGGAAGCTCTGAGGACTCCAGCTTGGACTTCGGGCCTTCACTAGCCTAGAGAGGTACGGCTGAAGTGGAGGGCGCAGCAATCAGTTCAGGCCTACTCTTTCTGGCCTTCTTGACTACAGGCTTGTCCGAGTGTTCCGACGTTGGCTCCATCCTAGAAGCTAAATGTTTCAATCTCTAATTCTAAAGGTATATTTTTGAGGCAGCTAGACGGCTTCTAAGGGTCTTGGGAACAAAGGCCTGACAAATACTATACGTGGTATGGTTATGTTCTCGGCCTAGGCAGAATAGGCAGAGTTCATGTGAATCCTTATGTGGAATTTGCCTTCCACCTCTACACTTGCCCTTCCTACCAGACATGTAACCCAAAACAGTAACAAGTAACAAAATAGAAAACCCCTAAGGGATAGTTATCTGAAGTCAGATGTGGGACAACGCTTCTTCTGGAAAAGCGATGATCGGAGCTGGCAGTCGCACAGGCGGCAGAAAAGTTCTGAGGAAGGTGCATGCTGACGTCCTCTTTATACCCGATGTCCATTTACAACCAATGTCCATTAGAGAGGCACAGGAAGATGCTCGCACCCTAGTGGTAGCATTTAACTTTTGTATAATGGATGGACGCACGAAAGTTCACCAGAGGCAAACTCCCTGATGTCATGAATACAGCAGCATATGAATAGAAGGACATCATTGCTCTTACTGAAAGGGATAATACATTTTTTGATTAGCGTTTAAGGTCGTGACTTTGGCACCAATCATTTGTTTGCATAAGACCCTTCTGTAGGATGGTGCCAATGTTTGGGGAATCTATGACCGCTCCCAGTTTGCAGTCATCAGCAAACTTTGTCAGCCACAGACCTTTAGGTTTTGCTTGTACTTCAGTGAAATAGACACTGAACAGCAGAGGTCCAGGGACTGATCCCTGTGGAACACCACTGGCTACAGGTCTGCTGTTGGGAGGTGGATTCTCCTATTTTGACTGTATGGGTTCTATCGGTGAGTCAGTTAGCGACCCACCTAATGATATAAGGATCAATAACTAGCCGGGTGAGTTTATCAATAATGCCTGAAAGGGGGATAGTATCAAAAGCCTTGGCCAAGTCCAGGTAGGTTGTATACACAGTTTTCCTCTCATCCAGTGCTCTGGTGACTGTGTGGAAAAAGTCCAACAGGTTTAACAGGCATGATTTTTCTTTAACAATTCCAAACTGGGTAGCGTCAAAGTTTTGAGATTACTTATATCTTTGTTGATAAGGTCCATGATGATTTGCTCCATGGCCTTGCAGATAAGGCTAGTCAGGCTAATAGTCCTATAGTTCCTGGGGTCAGTGGAAGCAAGGGGGATAACTGTGGCCGTTATCCATTCAGCTGGGATGAAGATAGTGCTTAGACTATGACTGAAAAGAGTACCCAATGGTATTGTTAATTCCTGTTTTAGGAGCCCATGTAGGATGCAGCCTGGGATGTCATCAGGTCCCATAGATGCTGTGTTTTTGGCCTTAGAGAGGACATTTATGACCTGCTCTCTAGAGATACAAGGCGGGGGACAGGTGGAAGGAATGTCATGGGGTATGTGTAGTGGGGACAGGGGAGTGAAGTTTTCACAGAACCTGTTGGCTAACAGGTTTGCTATGTCCACAGGCTCAGTGATTGTGGTCACTACCAATTTAGTGCAAATCAGGGTCTTACCATTTAGGCTATATATGTAACTAAAGAATGCTTTATGACTGTCCTTAGTTGAGGATGCTAATTTGGATTCATGGTTTGCTTTGCAGGACTTTACAAGAAGTCTTATTTGCTTGTTTATGCTGAGCAGGGAGTGTTTCCAGTTTATGGCACACTCCCTCTTACTTTTGGGCAACAATTTCTTCCTTTTATTGTAAAGCCTGTTAATGGCAGTTGTCCACCAGGCAGGTTTGCTCTTCCTTGAAGATCTTGTTTTGGTCTTATCCGGTACAGCCTCGTCAATGGAGTTATACAGGTGTTTGTAAAAAGCACTGGTGTAGGACTTGGCATAGTTGCCAGCTCCATCTGAGGAGGGAGGTGCAGTGAAACTATTTTGACTATCCCTTAGAAGAATATAACCTGTCTTGGAGAATCTTTTTTAGTTTAGTTGCTGCTTGGGGGGGGGGGGGGGGGGTCCGGTGTGACAGTTACTTCAAATGACAATGATTTGTGGTGAGATCTGACAAGGGATGACCTCACAGTGGGGGTGCTACAGCAGTCCCCCAGTTTGGAAAGCACCACATCCAACATGTTGTCGCCTCTAGTTGGGGTGTCCACCAGCAGCTCCAGGGCATTGGAGTTAATGAACGAGGAAACTTTGGGCAAGTGAGTTTGAGCATAAGTTATTTACCCAGTCAATGGATGGGGAATTAAAATTATGGTTTTCAGATGTACCTTGATGGATTCCAGTAGGTCCAAATAGGCAGAGTGGGTGTCTTGATTTACGGAGGGGGTCCTGTGGCTGGCAATGACTTGAAAAGGTATCCTACCAACACAGTTAGCTGCACCTAAAGTGCCTCCAGGGAATCAGAATGCTTAACCAATCTGGAAGTGTATTTATCTTTAATGAATATTGATACAATGCCCGCTTTTTAATATTCACGCCTTCCGTTCGTGGTCTGAATGTGTGGTAGGAGGTGCAACCCAGTATGGCTGGGGTACTCTCCACTGCCTTGAACCATATCTCCATGACTGCACAGATGTCGGCGTCTTCCAAGGTGAGGACTGCTTCCAGTGAGTGCAGTTTCATGCTAAGATTCCTAGAACTTAGCAGCATAACATCGATCCTATTTTTTGATGAAAGTTTTACGTCTGGAATTTTAGCCTTGTGACATTGCCTAAAAAAGGCACTATGGAGGTGGCAACAGCCTTTGCAGGTAGCCAAAATTTCAGGGTTGACAGATGAAGACCATCTCTAGAAAAGCATCTAGGTCGATCGATCATGTCATCCCAGGCTGACAGAAACTGAATCCCCTAAGAATGACACCAGAAACTAATCCAATTATTGAAGTCAATGACTTTCTGTTTGATATCATCCTAGGCGCAGGTAACATGCTGCTCAAAGCTAGGGACATACCTGTCTGTGACACAATCAGAGAGCTCAATCATGTCTCTCCTTGTAGTCCAGGGACGTAGGTCTCAAGTCGTTCACACCAACATGTACTACGACTGAATCATAACGGTACATGTTGACAGACTTGAGTGTCTGCATGATCTGATGAATCCTGGCACCAGAAAGACAGCAGAATGTGACTTTTTCCTTGTTCAGCCTGGTGAGGGGGACATCTGTGTGTCTCACTATACAGTCTCCTATGATTAAGATATATGGAGTGAAAGTGTGTTGCCTTATGGGCTTTAATGGTGAGATACTTGTGCTTGTGTCATTATGTGTATTGTGAGTTTTGGGTGTTATGGTTTTAGTATGTATGTGTTTTTGAGGTCTCTGGTGTTTAGGCAGATTTTTGTGAGTACCTCTGCATATGTTGGTCTATGTCTATACTGTGTGTCATGAGCAGGAGTTGTGGTAGGTGGGCTGACAAAGTACAGTTGTGTACACTTACCATAAATGTAGATGTTCTAGTGTATTCACTGTTGCAGTCATTACATTTGGGTAATCTGCTGGCAGGTTGCCCTCAGTCGGCCTGAATATCAAAGTCTTGGGTCCTGTGTCAGTTGCTGTCTCTTCTTCCATGATGTCAGGTCGTCAAGGGGTATAAAACATGCAGCCAACGCCATTTTATTCAGTTCTTTTTGCCCCAGGTGTCAGGTGCCTCCCCACCCAAATGGGGAGCAAAAAAAAAAAAAAAAAAAAAAAAAAATTATATATATATATATATATATATATATATATATATATATATATATATAAACAAACAGCAATATATAAGGCTTTAGAATATAGTGAGGAAAAAAAAAGGGGGGGATGGCGGGTGGGTAACCCGGACTGCAACAGTGAATACACGTCCTTGTGCAGAATTTGTCCAGTTGATAATTTTAGGGAGAGGCAAATAGATCTATGTCTGGGCTTCCCCATTTCTGTGTTACCATGTTGAAGACTTGTGGATCCAGTTTCCACTCGTGAGGGTCCATAAGATTTCTGCTTAGGTCGTCTGCCAGAGTATTTTGTTTTCCTGGCAGGAATTGTGCTTGAAGATGTACTTGGTAAGTCAAGGCTGTGTCCCACAATGCCATGGCTAGTCTGCAAAGGGGGTAGGAATGTGTACCCCCCCTGCTTGTTTGTGTACCACATAACCGTTGTGTTGTCCGTCTTTATCAGTAGTTGTCCTGGATGAAGTAAGTCCTTGAAGGCTGTCAGGGCATTCTGAACAGCTAGCATCTCTTTCTGGTTGATATGCAGATGCATTTGTTTTGGGTTCCATATGCCCTGAATGCATCTCCCCACCAGGTGGGCCCCCCAAGCATAGTCTGATGAGTCTGTAGTTAGGGTTTGGGTGGCAGGGGGTAGAGTGAAAGACCATCCCTTGTTTTGGTGACATGTCTCTGCCCAAAGAAACTCCTGTTGTAGGCAGGGAATGAGAGGAATCATTGTTTCCAGACTTTGACAATGTTGACTCCATAAACTTTTTAGATACCATTGAAGTTTCCTCATATGCAGTCTTGCATATGGAATTAGTAGAATGCAGGATGCCATGAACCCCAAAAGCCTGCAGAATTTGTCTTGCAGATAACTGGGTTTTTGTTTCCATCTGTTTGAAGTATAGAGTCAGTTGCCTTTGTTTGTCTGGTGTAAGGTAAGCCATCGGGGCAGTTGTATTCAAGCTTGCACCCAGGAATGTAATTTTTTGAGAGGGTTCCAGTTGTGATTTATTTTCATTTATTGTGTACCCTAGACATGTTAGAAGCCTTTTTACAAATGCCAGATGTTAAAGAAGAAGGTCCTTGTTTTCTGATTGAATGAGACAGTCCAAGTAAGGATAGATTTGTAAGCTTCTTTGTCTGCAAAATGCAATTACTGGTGCCAGGCACTTTGTAAAGACGCTGGGTGCAGTAGATAAGCCAAAGGGCAGTGCACAGAATTGGTAATGCATAAAACCTGCCTTGAAGCGGAGGTATCTTCTGCGTGATTCCCTTATTAGGATTTGCAGGTATGCCTCTTAAGTCTAGAGTCACTAACCAAGCGTTCTTGCCCAGCATGGGCAGTAGCTGTTGTAAAGTCAGCGTTTTGAATTTTGGAATATCCAAGAATGTGTTCAAAATCGATAAGTCCAGTACTGGACACCAGGCATCGTCTTTTCTGGGTACCAGGAAAAGTCTTGAATAAAAACCTTGTCCTTTTCCCTG
Source organism: Protopterus annectens (assembly GCF_019279795.1). Lineage (NCBI taxonomy): Eukaryota > Metazoa > Chordata > Ceratodontiformes > Protopteridae > Protopterus > Protopterus annectens. The sequence continues at coordinate 1,448,865,387 of NC_056744.1, read as the reverse complement.
TTCTGGTACTGGTTGAATAGTCCCCATATCCATGAGGGACGTAACTTGTTTCTGAGCCTCTGCCCATTGATTTTGTAGCAGATCTGGCCAACCGTTTGGAATTGGCAAAGTATGGAAATGAAATCTGTACCCCTGGGATCATAATCTTCTTTCGGCTGTTCCCGTTAGGGGTCGCCACAGCGGATCACCTGTTTCCATTTCTTCCTGTCCTCTGCATCTTGCTCTGTCACTCCAACCACCTGCATGTCCTCTCTCACCACATCCATAAACCTTATTGTAGGCCTTCCTCTTTTCCTGTTACCTGGTAGCTTCATCCTTATCTTTTTCCCAATATACTCAGCATCCCTCCTCAGCACATGTCCAAACCAACGTAATCTTGCCTCTCTGGCTTTGTCTCCATACCTTCCAACCTGGGCTGACCCTCTAATATACTTATTCCTAATCCTGTCCACCTTCGTCACACCCAGTGTAAATCTTAACATCTTTAACTCTGCTACATCCAGCTCAAACTCTTGCCTTTTTGTCAATGCCACTGTCTCCAACCCATATAACATAGCTGGTCTCACTACCCTCTTGTAGACCTTCCCTTTCACTCTTACAGGTACTTGTCTGTCACAAATCACTCCTGACACTCTTCTCCACCCACTCCATCCTGCCTGTACTCTCTTCTTCACCTCTCTTCCACACTCACTGTTACTCTGAACTAATGACCCCAAGTATTTAAACTCATCCACCTTCGCCACCTCTACTCCTTGCATCCTCACATTCCTCTATCCTCCCTCTCATTCACACACATATATTCTGTCTTAATCCTGCTGACCTTCATTCCTCTTCTCTCTAGAGCATATCTCCATCTCTCCAGGGTCTCCTCCACTTGTTCCCTACTCTCACTACAGATCACAATGTCATCTGCAAACATTATAGTCCATGGGGACTCCTGTCTGATCTCGTCTGTCAACCTGTCCATCACCATTGCAAATAAGAAGGGACTCAGAGCTGATCCTTGATGTAACCCCACCTCCACCTTAAACGCATCCGTCACTCCCACCGCAGACCTCACCGCTGTCACACTACCCTCGTACATATCCTGTACCACTCTTAACATACTTCTCTGACACTCCTGACCTCCTCATACAATACCACAACTCCTTGTCCTGGGTAATTAATTGCCAATTTTGAGCATCAAGTGCTAATTTTCCCCCCAAGGGGGCTGCCAAAAGATAAGTGCTTGGTGATGGTAGAGGGAAGTCATTGAGACTGCTTACTGTAGGGTTGTGCTTTGTTTCTTCCAGATTTGGAGGTAGAGGCACCCCATTGCTTTGACCTGTAAGAACCCTATGATTGGTATCTAGAGCCTTTTGAATGCCTGGATTTGCCTTGTGAGGCTCTGTTGGACACAGGAAGGGACCAATTTTTAGTAGGCCAGTGCCTACTAAATCTGGGTGGCTGCACTTGTAAGAAATCTTTTACAGTTTGCATAGATTTAGCTTTGTCTTTCATTTTCTTTAAAACCTCTTCTGCCTTATTACCAAACAGAGTATCATGCTGTAAAGGTGCATCCAACAATTTAGCTTTAACATGATCAGGCAGATTTTGCTCCTTGAGCCAGGCATGCCTTCTAATCACAGATCCAGTAACTGCGGCCCTGCAAGAGGCCTCCAAGGAATCAAAACCACATTGCAAAGTATGCTTTCCAACCTGTTCTGCTGCATGCAATAATTCCTGTAATTCTTTATTCTCCACACAATCAGAAATCATAATTTTCTGTTTCAATAAGCCCATAACATGCTGTTGATATTTAAGCATATGAAACTGGCAGTTTAAGGCCCTCATTGCCAAGGTTGCAGACGTATAAACTTTCTTTCCCTATCTATCCTGCGCCCTGGAATCTCTATCAGAGGGGGTAGGATTTTTGGCTGTAGAGGCCTTTACACCTTTGGGACCCTGTGAGATAGTTTCAGGATCAGCAGCAGGATTTTTGAATAAAAAATTTGTGGAAGTCAGGAACCCTGTAATATCTGTCTGGCTTACTAGGAGCCGGAGGAAGGGAATCAGGAGCCATGCTTGATTCCGAAAACACATCAACAATGTCCAAAACAGGAGGTATAGCCAAAGGCCTATGCTGAAGAAGAAGGAAATCCCTAAGCCTCTTTTTTGATTCAGAGAAATCCTGACTCTCCCAATGAAAATGTTCCCTTAAAGTATGCAAGGTTTCCCCAAAAGAATAATCCTCAAGAGGAGATGAAGATGGGATGGATTCTTCTGCATCTGAATCCTCATAGGGTGGTACAGAAAATCCCTGATCAGAAGAGGAATCAGAAGAAATAGAAACCTGATCAGAAGATTCATAATCAGTGTCTTGCCTAGACCTCTTAGCAGGGGGGGGTTGGGACAGCCATTTTGATCATCTGTTTTTTAGGCATAGGGGCCTGAGCACGTGGCTCATGCGTCGGTTTTTTAGACTTAGAAGTTGTTTTTGAAGCTGGTGTCGGTTTTGTATAGAAATGTTAAGGCCTGAAAACACCCTCAGAAGCCGGTGCCTGCTCAGCGGCTTCGGACCGATCCGAGGGAGAGACATCCATGGGTTCAATACTCTGAGAATCTCACGGCATACCGGACTCCGCATCGGGTCTCGGTAGAGGTCTGCGACTCAAAAGTACCCGGTATCAGGGGCTGCGAAAGTGCCTCACTGAGTACCGGCGACTGGCTTAGGAGAAGCGTAGTCGTCGGTTTTGGACCTCGACGGTCTGTCTCTGTCTTTTTCTTTACGTTTTTTGTGAACTCCAGTAGTCGGATTGCTATCTGAAGACATTTCAGGGTAATTAAATCTGGATCCAAAATATTTTGAAGCAAAAATATACCGATGCTTAATAGTGCGTTGGTTAAATCTAGCACAAAACCGACAGCAAGGCACGTTATGATATGGGCCTAGGCAAGGATTACCGTACAAATGAAAATCCTTATGAGGTATTTGTTTCCCACAAGTAATGCAATTATTAACTTTTACTGACATCGGTAAGGAGCAAGAAAAAGTTTCCCCAACGGGGTACTTAGCTTTAATTGAAGACTTTGGTTTTGAAACTCGAATGCGAAAATTTCAGGAGTCGGCCGACCGGCACTTGCGAACTGCTTCTGGTTCGGGCACCGCGTGGCAAGAAAGACTGAATAAAATGGTGTCGGCTGCATGTTTTATACCCCTGACGACCTGACGTCATGGAAGAGGAGACAGCAACCAACGCAGGACCCAAGACTTTGATATTCAAACAGAGGTTTATTAAAGGTGATCATTCCGAGAAAAGCAAACTGTGGGACAGTACCACTGTTGTTGGGTTTTGATGCAGAGAGCATTTGACAGAGTATGCTGGGATTTTATGAGTAGGCCAATAAAACCATTTGCATTCCCTGACTGAATAATAAGGTTAATTAGGAGGATATAGGAGAGACTGGAGGTGAAAATTTAAGTGGAGGTTCCTCTCTGATAACTTCTGTTTTCACAGTGGAGCCATCCAGGGGTGTCTTGTTTCCCCTTTATTTAGGTTACATTTAGAGTCACTGGCAAGGAAAATAAGGAACTCAGAAATTCAAGGATATGACTGGTATGGTAATCAAGAAAAGTTGCCTTTATCTGCAGATGATATTTTGTACCTGATAAAAATGAGAAGAGGACATCTCAATATTACAGAACATTTTTGAGACAGTTTCAAGTCTTTTTAGGGAAACAGAATTAATGAAAATAAAACAAAGGGAATAGCTGCAGACTATACACCTACGGAGAAATTGGTTCAGTGATGTCCATATATATGGGGACATGGTGAGATGAAGTACTTGGGAATATGGGTTGAAAAGATTCTGTTATGACAGCTAAGGGTATGTGGGAAGAGACGAAACAAAAGATAATACAAAAACTGAGAAACTGGAAGCGCTATTTTTATGTATATGGATTGCAAGATACAAGCAATGAAAATGTTTTTATTCCCTTTGGTTTTTATACACAGGTCAGGCATATTTTTATCAACCAGAGGAGAAGTTGTGGATAGCAATTGGTAAGGAGTTGAAGGATTTTATCTGGGAGGGGAAGAGGACAAGAGTCAAGTGGGATAAAGTTGATTACCTGTTTTGAAGGGGTATTCCAGAGTTACACATTTAAGGATCCTATACACAGCACAAGCAGAGGCTGTAACTCAAAGTGGAAAGGGATGATAATGAAATGGGGGAAAGCTCAAGAAATATGGAGAAACTGGGATTTTGGATGCAGATCCTCAAGGTAAATAATAGCCATACAGAATATTATATTCATAAAGCAGCATAAAGCATAGGCAAGAGGGGCTGCAATTTACTGGAGAAAACTGGCAAAGGAACAAAGATATTGGGAACAAATAATTAGAGAGGGAATGATAATAGAATTGGAAGAGGCCAAGAATACACTTGGACTGCTGACTAGAGGTTGGCTTCCCTATCAGGGATTGACATAGGAAGAGGGAAATCCTAAGTGAAAGACTAGCACTAGTAGAGTTTTTAGTAGAATCTGTTGTTAAAAAGGGATAATTAGCAGGGCATATGAAATATTGCATGGTAACTATACGAATCAATCAGTGGAGGTTAGAAAGGATTGGGAAGAGAGCCTGGATGTGCAACTGACAAAAAAACAATGGCAGGATACATGTATGGCTCCCAAATATGCAACAAAATGTAGAAGATTTAGGATTTTTGCTTAGAAAGTGTTTGCATAGATATTTTTTATACCTCAAGTAGACTCTAAATAAAATTTTCTACAGGTAGATTGCAAATGCTGGAGGTGTTATGGGGAAGAAAGAAGCAAATGGGAAGATATTTTTTTGGGAGTGTAATGAGTTGGCAGACTTATTAAAAATTCCCTGCAGACTACTCTGTCAGAAATGCTTGGTGAGGAAATGGGTGTAACCAAGGAAATAATTTTTCTGAGCTGTGATAAAGGATCGGAACTGCCTAGACATAATAAGGTCTTGCAGAGTTTAATTCTGTTGCCTGCCAAAAAGCAGTTACAAGAAATGGAAATCAAATTCTAAACCAACTGTACGAGAACTAGTGAATACAGTAACAGAGATAAAAGAACTGAAGTAGGATCTTTAGAAAAGGGTAGGAGCAAATTACATATAAAAAAATGGGAATTTTGGAACATTACATGCAGAATAATACTTTTGAGGAGGAATAAGGTTTAAGGAAATGCAGGAATTGAATGAGTTATGTAATATTCGGGTCTATATTACAACACCGAACTTTCAAAATTTCGAGTGTTCTAATATCAAACCCTATGAATCGAAAATTTAAAACATCGAACATATAGAACTAATTTTTTCCTAGGGAAAAAATTTGCTGTTCCAAAACACACACACAACACAAGCACACCAAACAAACAGCAATCCACACACATACACCTAAACTCTTACACCTAACCCTACACTAAACTATACATACACTACTAACTATCCACTTACCTTAACCCAAACCCTAACCCTAAGGTCCGTCACTATCGCAGTCACCTCACTGGTGTCCTAACCTTAACTCACCTACCCTGCCCTAACCCTCACGTCCACACAGTCGCGCACTTACCCGACCCGTGCCCTAACCCACCTAACCCTCATGTCCACACAATCGCACACTTACCAGAACTACTCGACCAGTAACTTTCCACGTCAGCACTGAAAATACCGAAGCAACAGAAACGGACAACCGAATTCTTTCCCTAGGAAAAAATTTGGTTTTCTGTTTCTTCGACATTTTCAGCGTTTGCTGAAAATGGGTCGATATTAGAACACTCGACATTTTGAAAGTTCGGTGTTCTAATATAGACCCTAATATTCGAATGACTATTGTACACTGTATAGGATGTATAATGTTTGCAAATGAAAATATGTCAACATGCTTTGTTTTCATTTACATAAAATGATTATTGAATGATCACTTATGACATAGACAAAGATGTTTCTTGTTTAAAAAAAAAGATGTTACCATTTGCAAATGTGTATAGGTTATTTGAGAAAACTGAGAAGAGGAAGTTTCAGTACAGACACTTCAAGCACTCAGTTAGCTTTAAAGGAGGTTGAGAAAGTATTTTGCCAATTAACAGGTTGTGTTCAATCTTTTAATAAGAACTAAACTTGCTTAGAAACAGCCAAATGCCAGCAATTTAGTAAGGAACAGTTAACATCCTACAGAAAGGCCTCAGTGAGACCAACGACTGGTGTCAGAACCATGGCCTTAAGCTCAATGCCAAAAAATGTGTCATCATCCCCTTTGGGGTAGTCAACTGAACACAGAAGGCGTTATGAGAGATCTGGGTATACAGGTTGACAGCAACCTCTCTTCTGACCACCACATTGCCACTGTGGTCAGAAAGTCCTTCTATGTGGCACATCTCATTACTAAGGGTTTTGCATCCAAGAAGAAAGAGGTTGTCTCCCTCTACTCTTCCCTCATTAGGCCAATCACTGAGTACAATGACTCATTTGGCATGTATCTCACTAAATACCTGCAACAACTGGAGAGGCTGCAAAAGTACCTCACAAAGAGGATCCTAGGCCTTGAACATTTGTCCTATATGGACAGACTCAAAAACCTCCAACTATTCTCTGTCTCATATTGCCTGCTTAGAGGCGATCTCTGCTTGACTTACAAAGCCATGTCTGACCCAACTCTGTTAAAAATACTACATCTAAAGAAATCCCAATCTCTCCACACCACACACTCCAGAGACCTAAACCTCATTACCACAATCAACAGAACATGCTGGAGGGACAGGTTCATAACCCAGAGACTGCCCATGCTATGGAATAGACTTCCCATACATGTCAAGCAGAGACCTCACTGGCCCTCTTCAAGAGAAACCTTGATGAGTGGATGGGAAATAGAACGTTCACCCCAGGGATCACTCCAATGGCTTTACTCGAGACAGAGGCACTGGGAACTAAGGTCAGGTGGCACAATGCCAGGTTAATCCTATGGGCTAGGCTTGTAAAGGCTACAGGGCCATTAGCCTAGTACACACCTATGAATCTATGATGACCAACTATGGGAAATGCCTTGGAAAAGTCCAAGGATGCAGGAATGTTGGGTGCTGTGACCAATCCTGAAACCATGCTGGGAAGGTGACATCATGCTGCTTTCAGATCAAACATCATTAACTGATTATGTAGAACTCTTTCCAAAATTTTGGAAAACTAGGCTTAATATGGTTATAAGGCTGAAGCTTTAAACTTTTACGCTTCTCACTACATCTGACCTTAGTATTGCAGGAGTTCTGGCACAAGGCCCTACACCTACAAGCTTAATGAGAATTGTCACTGTATAATAGCCAGCAGTCAGTACATCTGACCTCAATATTGCAGGAGCTCTGCCACAAGGCCCTAAACCTACAAGCTTATTGATAAATTTGCCAATGTTTAATAACCTGTGGTCACTACATCTGACCTCGATATTGTAGGAGCTCTGCCACAAGGTCTGACACCTACAAGCTTATTGAGAATGCTTGTCATAGTTTAGTAGCCTGCATTCACTACATCTAACCTCGATATTGGATGGACTCTGCCACAAGACCCTGCACGTACAAGCTTAATGAGAATTTTGTCATTTAATGTATGCATATTTATCACAAAGAACCTTACTGCATATTAATTTTAATCAGGTAAGTACATGCCTGCTCTGTGACTGAATGTCCCTGTGTTATAGTCTATGCACAATAAGGACCTCTTACTAAGTTGGCTACTGTTTCCTTTTGCTTGACCAGTGGACTATACTGCATATGCCAGTTATTTAGTCTCAGGAAATGACAGATAACCTTTAATTGTTCTGGTTACAGACTGATGGCGCTCCGTTATAACCGTCTTCTGCACATAAAATGATATATATACCAGATAGCTGCCCAGCCATCAAATCTGTCCTAAAACCCTACATACCTACAAGAGCCCCCTGCTCTAAAAACAAACAACTCCTTACAGTCTACATTACAAACAAATGAGCTTGACAGTGCCTATACTCTCATGATACAGCCAAGCTCTGGAACTCTCTGCCAACAGACATTACTACCATTGAGAGCTTTAACAACTTCAAACACACCCTAAAAAAACATTTTATATGTCATCGGGCCTGCCTCTGCTCTTTCCCTAACAGGTGAACTTCATTCACTCTTTAGGGGTTTTCCATTCTATCCCTAAAACAGGAATTTCATCTATTAACCACTGGCATATTGGACTAAGACTTTCTATATTTCTACACCCTTAACTTTCCCATCCTTCTAAGCATCTTCTTGATTTAACCTTCTGATCCTCATTCTTTACCTTACTTCTACCTGATGGGGAACCTCTCTGTACTTATTTTGTATTTATTATTGCATCTACTTCTCTGTACTTATTTAGTATTCAATTATTAATGTGAGCTTTAATACTTGTTTTTTTTATCTTGTTCATGTAAATTGCCTTACCTTTCATGTATCATTTGGAGCTTTTCTCCCCAGGCCCCTGCTGAAAATGGGTTCCTGACCCAGTTGGACTTACCCGGTAAACAAATGTTAAATAAATAAACTGACCTGACGGTGGGAAGCCAGTTGGTTGGGTATAAACTAACTCCCCTACATCTAGCATGAACATATATGGTTTCACACAACTAATTAATAGCCCCGCACATTATATCAAGACAACAAGTTCTCTACTGGACTGGATACTAATATCAGACCCCAGGAAGTATACGACAGCTACAAGTCAGTCGCTCTCAGTGGTCAACTCCCAGTCTGTATGACTAGACATCTCACACTTCCAGTTAAACAGTATATTTTTAAAAAAACACAACCTTTCCAAGTTTAATCCAGAAATGTTCAATTACTACACCATAACCTATTAACTGGAACTTCCTAAAAATCCTACACTTAGATGATGCTGTAATTTAATTCAATACAACTTTCCTAAATATTCTAAATAGCCTTGTGCCTCCTAGAGGGAAGAGACTGAAAACAAATACAATTTGGGAACCCAAAAACAGTAGAATGCTACTGCAGGACAGAGAAAAAGCATGGGAAGAATTGCAAAAAATATAAAACACCTCAATATCCTGAAAACTTCAGAACGCTTTGCAATCAGACTAAAAAGCAAATAAATGAAGACAAAAAATATACTATAATAACTTTCAGAATAATAAAACACAATCTTAAAAAAGTTTTTGACATCCATTAAAGAAATCTTACATTCCACACAAAAATTCAACCTAAGCCCTTCTCCAGGTAACTCACCACTCAAAACTGCAACACAATTCAACTCTTATTTTACAGACAGTATAACATCTTTGACTAAAGATTTCTCAACATCTAATCTCTTCCCTGCCCAACAGCCACATATCACCACATTCACTTTCACCTTCAAACCTGTGCCCACATCCTGTATAAAACTACTCCTAAATAAACTACATAAAGACAGCCAATAGCATTTCCTATTATGTCTCAATACTTGTAAATAGGTCTACCTGGGAATCTCACATTCCCTCTCTCTGGAAAAATTCACACATTATCCCTCTGCACAAAGCAGGAAATTCAACAGACATTTTACTTTACATCTGTTTACCAGGAAAGTCCAACTTTTCAACGGAGGCCCGGGAAGAAAAGCTCCAGTTAGATACATCGTGTTTCACAAAAAGTCATATCAATGCAATAATACATGATAATAACATCTCATAAAATGCAAATAGTACACAGAATAGAAATAGATGGTCAGAGAACATGAAATGATGTAAATTATACACTCAAAATACAAGATGAGAAGATTAAAGTTAAAAATACATTGGAAATAATACATTGGAGTATTGTAGAGTACAGGATTACATAAAAAAGGGTACTATGAGACAGAGAGACCTGTTTTATGTTAGGTAGAAGATGGAATACAGCCCCTAGATTGAGCAACATTGTTTAAAAAAACAGTTAGTAGTCAGGTATATATGGGGTTACTAATGGTGAATTAATGCTACTGTGGCAAGTGAGTATGAACATAAGGGTTAGTCAGTAGTGGGTGTATTATTTTTGGAGTGGTGACAAATTGTCAATTGTTTATCCTGGGGGGTTACAGGAGCATTACTAGACCTTCATAAAGTGAGCCTTGAGGAGTTTTTTGAATTGTGTGGTGGGGGTATTGGAAGTGAGGTGGCAAGGTAGGTTATTCCATGCTTTTGAGTTGGAATAGCCAGAGAGGGATTTCCCGGCTTCATTATTGTGTTTGGTGACTAGTAGGTGGTTTTGGGTTGTTGATCTTATGGTTCTTGTTGCAGAATAAAGTGTAATTAGTGTCTGTAGTGCTGGGATTTTAGTTGGGTAGCTTGTGCCAGCAGTAACTGGTTGAGTTTTAGTAGGTGAGGAAGTTCTAGCCAATTTAGCTGTTTGAGTGCAACACAGTGGTGGTCCTATAAGGGGTTTCTGTAGAAAATCTAGCAATTTTGTTGTAACAAGTTTCTAGCTTGTTTAGGTCAGTCTTACAAAGGTTAGTCAGTATTGGGGGTAGTGTAGAGGAGGGAGGACAGTATATGTGCCCTAGCTATGGTAGATTTAGTATGTTTAGTCAGATATGATTTGTTTCAATACAGGAGACGGAGGTTTTTTTATACACTTTGTGATAGTTTGGGCTATATGACTATCAAATCTGAGGTTATTGTCTATTTCTACTCCCAAACGTTTGATATGGGAGGTGGGGGTGATCTTGGTATTTTTCAAAGACATTATGGTAAAGTTGTCACATGGGGAGATTTGCTAGGTCGAAAGATGAGAAGTTTTGTTTTATTTGGATTTAAGGTAAGTTGGGAAATGTTGAACCAGGTCTCAGCTAGGGGAGAAGGATTCTTGGGTTATTGAACAGATGTAATGAGTGGGCTGCATATACAAGGGTGGTGTCATCTGCACAGTGAACTCCTGAGGCATTGGGTGTGGCGGTGGGGAGTTGGTTAGTAAATAGGGAGAAAAGTAATGGGCCAAGTACCGAGCCTTGAGGATATTGGTAGTAGAGGGGATCGTTAGTTCTGCCATAATACTGCTTGTTGACGCCCTGCTAGGTAATTTTTAAACCAAGAGATAGAGGAGGTGCTCATATTTAGGTTGGATAGTGTAGTGAGGAAATTATTATGGTTGACCATATCAAAAGCTTTGGACAGGTTGAGAAAAAGAGCTGAGACTAGGTGACCCATATTTCTATGACTGTTGATTGTGTTGGTAAAGGACATAAGAGTAGTAGTGGTGCTATGGTAGGGTCTAAATCCATCCTGATATTTGGATAAAATGTTTTTTAGAAGGTAGTTCATTAGCTGTGTGTCTATGACTCTTTCTAGTATTTTGATAGGGGTGATAAGATAGCTATAGGTCGATAGTAGTTTAATTCTATGGAACTGCCTCCTTTATGCAGTGGTATGATGTGGGAGGTTTTCCATAAAGCAGGTACTTTACACTCTGATATTGATCTGTTTATTAGAATGGCGACCAGATGAGCTATGGCTTTTGCAGCTATTTGTAGGTATTCAGCTAATGAATTGTCAGCGGCCAGGGAGGTTGGTTTTAGTTTGCAGAGGAGTTTCAAAATGGAGTTGACCAGGACTGAATTTAGGCAGAAGTGGGGGTTGTTATCATAGGTGCTTGTGGTGACTTGGGGGGGGGGGGTCAGTTGCTACTTTTGGTTAAGGTTTCCTCAAGGGTCTTCACAGTTTCGGTCTAGTATTTGTTAAACAGGGTGGGAATATTTTCTAGGTTATTGGTTATAGTTGGAGTTGGGGTAGCAGACTTCCCTGGTAGCAGTATAGAGTTTACAGCTGACCAGAACTTTTGGGGGTTGTGACTATATTTTAATAAAAATGAATGAATATTTTAATTACACTAATAATTCAAGACATATAGCAATCATCTCCCCTTGCCAAAATACTTGAAAAATGTATTCAAAAATAATTGCTAGACTTTCTCCTGCAGAATTTCTCCTATCCAGTATACAACATGGATTCCGTCCTTCCCATAGTACTAGAAATGTCTTCTAACCTACAAAGATACTGCCAATAAAGCTAGAAATAATGGCAAAGTAGTTTTGTCCTTATTTCTAGACTTCTCTAAAGCTTTCACCACAGTTTGTTTCAGCAAGCTCCTACCTCAATTGCCCTCACTAGGTCTCTCTCAGCCCACCCATCTCTGGTTCAAAAGCTACCTGTCCAATAAGAATCAGTCAGTAAAATGGCACTCCACACTCTCTCCTTGCCTCCCAGTCACTACCTGCATACCATAAGGCTCAATCCCTGGTCTCCTCCTCTAACATTTTCACCAACACACACTATACTTCCACACAACAAGCCACCGTAATACAATATGCAGATGATTCGCCTTTCATGTGCACATCTGACAACATGGTACACATCCAAAAAGATTACTCAGGAAGCTTTAACACCCACTGAAAAACATTTTTTTTTAACTCCACAACTCATGCTCAACCTAAAATAGACCAAACTACTACTCCCCCCCCCCCAAAATCCCTCTCTATTGAAAAAAGTCCTCTCTCTTGATAATACAAACACTGAAGTCACTTCTCATGGCAAACTATTAGGGGTGATAGTGTATGATAATCTAACATTTGAACTGCATATGCAAAATTGCACAAGAAAAACTCATTAAAAACTAGGGAAAACGTTCTCGCTGATGTAACTAAAACTACATTTGCTACTACTTATCTCCTCCCCACTTTTCTTTATGGTCTCCCATCCTTACTAACCTCTAGGCTTCACAAAAATTAAACCTTGAACAATGCTATAACAAAGTTGCCTAATTCACAACACATAACCCTTTTATAACCCACCCATAGCATTGCAAAACCTAAATTGGTTGGAAGTGTCACATCAACATATACACAACTTCTTACCACCTATAAAATTATCCAGCATCCAATCCGCCTGTCCAGCACTAAAAAACATATTCTACACAACTATGTTCCCAGTCGGTCACTGAGATCCAGTAACCAAAAAACTCCCTCTACAGACCTAGCAAATCTGCTAGGTATTGTTTGCACCATGGTTGTTAAAGCCTGGAACTTCTTACCTGTATCACTCAGGCCTATACCCTTCCATCTTTCAAAACAACTCAAAGACTTCCTAGCTAGAATCTGTCTCTGTTCTTGCTCAAAACCAGGATAAACCATTTCCTTAAATGTTAACAAGTACCTTTTCATTCCTTACACCTCCTTACTCTTCCTGGTTCACTTAGCTCTTTACTGCTACTCAATTCTGTTCCCTGACTTTCTCTCTAAATATACTATAAGCCTGTTTTTCCCCAGCTTCATATTTCAATTCCTGTTTGTATTAGACTAACTTACATTTAATTCCTCTACAAATTGTCTAAAATTTCTCTGAATATTAAATTATTGTCGTATACCTTGTATCGATTCTTAACCAATATTTTTATATTATGGCTAATTTGTTATAATTATTTAAACTGCAGATGTTTTTCTTTTATTTTTGAAGACTATTATTTTTTTTAAATGTTTTGTATTAATTTGGAGCTTTTCTCCTCGAGCATCTGCTGAAAATGGGCTTCTACCCAGTCAGACTTTCCAGGTAATCAAAAGTCAATAAATAAATAAAGTGAATTTGTGTTAAACAAGCAGAATACTACACTATGGCTATTTGTGTGAAATTTAAAATACTTTACTATGACCATTCTTTTTATCACAATCAAACAGCTGCAGTATACACAATCAACAAAGTACCCATAACAGCTGGGTATGAAAGCTATCTGTTGATGAAAGCTACTGGCCTTACTGTTACTTGCTCAATTTAAAGTGTCATTCATCTGGCTTTGCAGAAAAAGTGTGCATCTCTGTGAAGTAAGCTGGAACATTTAACTATGGCTACCATGTGTTTGTGGGAGACAAACGTAAAATAATACATCATTGTGGCCAATTTTACCACAATCAGACATCTGAGGTGTACTAGTCAAAAAAATGTTTATAGCTGCTGAGTATCCGACAGTGTGTGGATAACAGTATCTTACCTCTGCTGTTGTCTGATCGTAGTTTAACAGTCATTGATTTAGCTTTGCAAGAGCAGTTGTAGACAACATACTGTATTTGCTGAAATCAATGTAAAATGATCACTGATGTGACTACTGCATGTTTGTGTATATGGAGGAGTTGCATTTTATCTAAGAGTAACAAGTTGGTCACAATTTCTTTTACTTCACAAACAGGCCTCCACAATGTACACGATATCTGGCTCGCTTTGGTGGTATGTGAAGGATTTAAAAGAAACTGGTCATTGGCATAGTGCTGCATTAAGCAACATCGCCATCTCACAGAACTTGGTTCTGAGGTTGAGTTGTTGGCTGTGATTCCTTCTGTCAGGAGTCTGCATGTCTTCCCTGTTCCTGCATGGGTTATACACAGGTGCTTGGTTTTCTCTAACAACCCAAAGACCTTAGGAGATGAACTGGTGTTTACTGAATCTACCTGTAGGTAAATGTGTAGGGTGGTACAGTAGTGGAGTGACTAGCATTACCACCTTAGAGCAAGAAACTCTTTTGTTACATTCTCAGAAGGGTTGTCGTCAATGCAGAGTCTGCATGTCTTCCTTATATTTGCATGTCTTTTCTTCCAAAATCATGAAGACAACAGATGGATGTTTCATTCTAAACTATCTATAGCTGTGTGTGTGTAAAACAGAAGGAAAGGCCTGGTGGGCTATTTCCTCTCCCTACTTGCCTAGAAAGCTCTGTGGATGACTTTCATTTCATGTTGTCACTACAGGAGTCAAACCCAACTCAACAGTACTGACAGGATATAAGCATGCATAGTGTGTGTGTGTGTGTGTTCGTGCATGCATCCATTTGTGTACAGATCTGTCTTGTCAGCAGTGTTTGTATGCTTGTGTGTGCTTGTGTTAAACATGTCACCAGTTTAAAAGAAAATAATATCACAAATTTTATCTGCTAACATTCTGTATTGAGCGGCCTGTTAAAAAAGCTCAATTAACAAGTAAATATCTTTAAAAGTAAGGCAAAAATTATCTTCAGGCTTTATTTGACAATGGTCTAGCAGGGGCACCACCCTCACTACAGCCTGTACAGGGGCAGAGGGCAACGTGGTCATTAGCTCCAACTTTCCTCATAACCAAACCTCAAATCTTTGTAGAGAATGATGCAACAAGGTGGAATACATAATTGTGATAATTTTTTTCTCCTCTTTCCTTCCAACCAAACATCATACATGTGAAAATGTGGCTATCTTTCTGGGCAAGAGATTAGAAAGCATGCTGTGTACATATGTCTTGACAGGAAAAGGCTGACATATGTTACTGTGGCATTTGTTTGTTCACTTTCATCCTTGCCTGACATTACAGTACATAGCAGGTGGCAGGGGCGAGGAGGCATGCAGTGCATATGAGAAGAGCAACTTGAAATGTCTGACTTTGGTCAGTTCTTTTTAAGTTCATCCCAATTTAACATCTGAGAGATGTACATGAGGTGAATATCTTTTTTTTACTGAGTAGGTAGTGATGCAAGCACTATTTACATATTCAAGAATTCTTCTTGTGACCTAATAAGCAACTGTCTTTTTACGTTATTAGAAAATAACAATTTGCTAGTTTTGAACATTAAGCCTTGGAAACAGCAATTCTTCCTTGGAAAAAAAATAATAAAATTGAATTTCCTTCCTTTAGTTGTGATTTTTTTTCAGGACTTCACTGAATCAAAAGGATATAGAAATGATCCAAAAAGTACTTTAGACTACCTAAAACCCTGTAGCTTATAGGGACCCAACAGCCCCCAGTTCAATCGATTCCTTCCTCTGTCAAAGTGCAAGGGTATGATGGGTGGATGATATAAAAACCAGAAAAGTAGATCAGAATGTGAAAAAAACCAAGACAAATGTAATTGGGGGAGGGGGTGAACAGGAGGAGACTGGTGAACAGCTGGGAGTAGCATGGAATCCAAGGGACAGGTGGGGTGGTGCTCCTTGGAATCTTTGGTCTATGACTCCACTTCACCTAAGGATGGTCTTGCTCCTTTGATCGTCTCATTCCTGTAAGCCACTGACTGACAATCTCCCCTATCTTCTAGTTTTAGGAAGAGGTAGAGACTGTGGCTCACAATGTCCATCAGAACAATCACTGCCAATGTGATGTCCTTTTAGTGATGACCACAAGAAAAAAAAAGACAAATTCTATATACACGTGAACATTTTAACGTAGCCAGTATGTTCTGGACAGATGGCAGGAAACTAGAGAACCTGGAGATAACCCACATATATAGGAAAAATATGTAAGATATATACACCGTGACAAAAATCTAGGACTGACCACCGGATTCTGGAGCTGTGAGCCACAGAGGAATGAATTTAGAGAGATAAATATACATCAATTCATTCATAATGGCAACTTAAAAAATGTATGCAACTCAAACTCATCATTAATTTTTTTAAAGGGCTCTTAAACTACATATTCAATAACTCTTCTTGTGTCTCCACTCCAGGAAAGGACCCATAAAGTACAGTTTTGTACCTACCATAAATGTAGATGTTCGAGTGCTAATACAGCTGCAGTAATACATATGGGTTCTCTGCCGTCAGGCGGTCCCTCGGTCAGCCGAATTCCAAAGTCTTGGTCTGGCGTCGGTTGTTGTCGCTTTCTTTCCTGACGTCAGTGCGACAGGGGTATACAAGATACAGCCGACGCCATTTTCTTCAGTCTTTCTTGCCCCAGATGTCAGGTGCCCCCAAAAGGAAGGCAATACATAAATTATAAATATAATCATGCAATGCAATGTAATCAAAAAACAGTAGTTGCAAGCAAATACACCATTGAAGGATAACCCAGACAGGTTGTATGAAGAGGTGTTAGCCACTAGGCCTTTACCAAGAGGGGAAGGAGGGAGGGAAACCTGTACTGCAGCTGTATTAGCACTCGAACATCTACATTTATGGTAGGTACAAAACTGTACTATGTTCATCGTGCATACAGCTGCAGTAATCACATATGGGTAGAATCCCAAAGCTAAGCACGGGGTAGTAGGCAATAGGTTGAACTGGGAGGAGCCAGAATGCCCTGCAACACAGCAGTGGCAAAGCCTGCTCTAGTTTTGGAGTATAAAGGCAGGTGGTAGTGTTTTGTGAAGGTATGCACAGAACTCCAAGTGACTGCCTCCAAAATATCTTTGGTAGGGACTCATCTGAGGAAAGCTGTAGAGGTAGCTGTGGCCCTTGTGGAGTGGGATCTGATGCCTGTAGGAACAGATTTGCCATGAAAGGAGCAACAAAACCGTATGCAGTGGCCTATCCATTTTGAAACAGTCTGTTTGGAAATTGGCTTCCCTTGAGCTCCTACAGCATAGGACACAAAGAGTTGTTCTGATTTCCTGAAAGGCTTTGTTCTGTCCAAATAGTAACGTAGCTGTCTATGGATGTCTAAAGAATGTAGCAGCCTTTCCCCTTTGTTTTGAGGATTGGGGTAAAAGGTAGGTAAGTTTATGGCCTGATTTAAAGCTACCCTGGATACTACCTTAGACATAAATGACGGGTTGGTTCGTAGGGAAACCCTGTCCTGATGGAAGATGAGAAAGGGCTGCACAGCCATGAGGGCTTGCAGTTCCGAAACCCTACAAGCTGAGGTAATGGCCAGAAGTAAAGCTGTTTTCCAGGACAAATATTGCATATGTGTGCTGAGGCAGCTGGTTCAAAGGGAGGCAATGTTAATTTTTCTAGAATGTAATTAAGATCCCAGGCTGGTATTGGTGGTTTCCTTGGAGGTCTTATATTCTTAGCCCCTCTGAGGAACTGAGTGGGTGAGAGAATAAGGGTGGATCAGTGTTGTATTCTGCAGAAATGGCTGAGGCATGAAATTTGACGGATGAAAATGAAAGTCCACTGTTCAACAGCTCAGCTAGATACTGCAATATCTGAGGTAAATTCAGTTTTCTAGGATCCTGGCCTTTTTTCTCATTCCAAGTGCAAAACCGTTTCCATTTAGCGGAGTAAGCCTTTCTAGTAGATGGCCTTCTGGCCTCCAAAATGACTTCCTGCACCTCTTTGGAGAGTAGGATCTGTTGTGGTGTTAAGGAATTTTCCATGCAGCCAGATTGAGTGTTTTCAGCTGACTGTGAAGAGTTTTGTAGCTGTGCTGAGTCAATAGAAGAGGCATTAGAGGTAGGGTCCAGGGAGGAGTATGTGTTAGGCTCCTCAGTAGTGGGTACCAGTGTTGTCTTGGCCAGTCTGGTGCAATCAGTATCATCTTCGGTCTGTCTGCTCTTGCTTTCAAGAGCACCTTGGGCAGAAGAGGCAAAGGTGGGAAGGCATAAACTGTCCGTGCTGCCCAACTGAAAGAAAGGGCGTCCACTCTCCAGGCCTTTGGATGGAAGGTCCTTGAGCAGAACTTTGTCAATTGATGATTCCTGTGGGAGGCAAAGAGATCTTTGTCTGGCCTTCCCCACGCTTGGACTATCTTTGTAAATACTTGAGGATGCAACTTCCATTCGTGTGGGTCTGTCATATTTCTGCTTAGATTGTCTGCCAGTGTGTTTTCCAATCCTGGCAGGTACTGTGCTTGAAGTTCGATTTGCCATTCCAGAGCCAGGTTCCAAAGTGACATGGCTAGCCTGCACAGGGGGTATGAATGTGTTCCTCCTTGTTTGTTTATGTACCACATTACTGTGGTGTTGACTGTTATCAATAATTGTCCTGGATGCCGGAGGTCCTTGAAAGCTGTAATTGCATTTATCACTGCTAGCATTTCCTTTTGATTGATGTGAAGGTGCTTTTCCTTTTGGGACCATTTGCCCTGAATGCACCTGTCTGTCATGTGTGCCCCCCAGGCGTAGTCTGAGGCATCTGTTGTGATGACTTGATTTGCTTGAGGCTTGCAGAATGGTAGACCTGTGTTTGTTTGACATGCTTGGGCCCACCATAGAAATTCCTTTTGCAAACATGGAATTTTGGTATTATTGTTTCCAAACTGTGGCTGTGTTGAGACCATAGGTTTTTTAGGTACCATTGAAGTTTCCTCATATGCAACTTTGCACATGGGATTAGAAGAATGCAAGATGCCCTGAAGCCCAGAGCCTGCAGGATTTTCCTTGCAGTTAGCCTGGTACAATTTGCTAGTATTTTGAAGTACTGAGTTAGTTGCCCTTGTTTTTCTGGCGTAAGATAGGCCATCTGGGTGTTTGTGTCCAAGTTGGCACCCAGGAAAGTTATTTTCTGAGATGGTGTTAGCCTGGATTTCTCTTTGTTGACTGTGTATCCCAGAGAATTCAATAACCGTGTTACATAAGCCAGATGTTCCAGAAGTATGTGCTTGCTGTCCGCTTGGATCAGGCAATCGTCCAAATAAGGGTAAATTTGTATCCCTTGAAGTCTGCAGTAGGCAATTACTGATGCCAGGCATTTTGTGAATACTCTGGGCGCAGTAGATAAGCCAAAGGGCAATGCAGAGAATTGATAGTGGATTGAACCTGCAAGAAATCTGAGGTATCTTCTGCAGCTTTGTCTGATTAGGACATGCAGGTATGCCTCCTTGAGGTCCAATGTTACCAGCCAAAACTCCTTGCCCAGCATGGGAAGAAGCTGCTGTAAGGTGAGCATCTTGAATTTTGGTACGAGTAGAAATGTGTTTAGGATGGATAAGTCCAAAATGGGCCTCCAGTCGGTTCCTTTCCTTGGTACCAGGAATAGTCTGGAATAAAAACCTTGACCTTGCTCGTGAGTAGGTACCTCTTGAATAGCTTTCATGTCCATGAGCTTTGAAATTTGTATTTGAGCCTCTGCCCTTTGATTGTGTGGCAGGTTCGGCATGCCTCTCATTTTTGGAAGAGTGTGAAAATGAAATCTGTAGCCTCTGTTTATAATGTCCAGGATCCATTTGTCTGTTGTGATAATATGCCAATTTCTTGTAAATAATGCCAGTTTTCCTCCCAAGGGTGCTACCAGCTGAGACTTGCTTGGCATGAAAAGGGGGAAGTCATTGGGTTTGTTTCCTGTATTGTTGTGCACTGTCTTCGCCACCTCTTGGTGGTGGAGTTTGCCATTGTCTGCCTCTATATGATCCTTGAGATTGTCCTCTGCCCCTTGTGCGTCTGTATCTACCTCTTTGGGGCTTGTCCGTGGCTGGAAAGGACCAGTTTTTTGAAGGCCAATTTCTGCTAAAACGTGGTGGTTGAACCTGTAGAAAAGCCTTGACAGTTTGCATAGATTTAGCTTTTTCTTCCATTTTCCGTAGTATCTCCTCAGCATTAGTACCAAATAATACATCCTTTTGTAAAGGAGCATCTAGTAGTTTAGCTTTAACATGATCAGGCAAGGTTTGTTCCCTAAGCCAAGCATGCCTACGAATTACTGATCCTGTAACAGCAGCTCTACTTGAGGCCTCTAGAGCATCATAGCCACATTGTAAGGTGTGTTTACCCACTTGTTCTGCACTATGCATCATATCCTGCAACTCCTTCAAATCTGGTTGTTCAGGTTGTGACATTTTATTCCTTAATTGTGTTAACAGAAACTGCTGATATTTAAGCATATGGAACTGACAATTTAAGGCCCTCATGGCTAGGGTGGCCGAGGTATATACCTTTTTTCCCCACCTTTCTAAGGATCTAGACTCTCTTTCGGAAGGTAGTGGATTCTTAGCAGTAGAGGCCTTCATTTCCTTGGGGCCTTGAGAAATGGTTTCTGGGTCAGCATTATGGCTTTTGTAAAGAAATTGGTGAGAGTTAGGAGCTCTGTAGTACCTATCAGGCTTGACTGGGGCAGGAGGCAGGGAATCCGGATTAAGGCAAGCTTCCGAATAAACATCATCAAGTATGTCCAAGACAGGAGGTATCGCCAGAGGTCTGTGCTGAGGTAACAAAAGGAATTCCCTAAGTCTTTTCTTGGAATCAGAAAAGTCTTGGCCTTCCCAATGGAAGTGTTCCCTCAAGGTGTGCAAGGTTTCCCCAAAAGAAAAATCCTCTGGAGGAGATACAGAAGGAATGGACTGCTCTGCATCCGAATCTTCATAAGGGGAGTACGAGTGTTCCTCTTCATCAGGAAGTTCTGAAATAATGGAGCCCTGGTCAGAAGAGGGAGAATCTTCCTCCACTCTGGGTCTCTTGTCTGGAGGGGGTTGGGAACCCCTGATAAGAGTAATTAAATCCTCAGCCATTTTTAGGATCTGCTTTTTAGGCATGGGGCCTGGAGATGGGCCCTGTGCAACAGGCCTCTTGGGATGCATGGTTGATTTGGACTTAGTAAAGGCCTTAATGGAAAAGGAAGATGAGGGTCTAAAGACACCATGGGTGGAAGTGGACCTGTCCACATTAGGAGGCTCAACACTCACAGTGGCTTCGGTGGTTGTAGTCTGGGTATGGGCCGAGGTACCTGCGGTCTCGGGTACAGAAGACACCGCCAAAGAAGTGTCGTCGGTAGTCAGGGACTGCATAGGCGTCTCGCTGAGAACCGGACCACGTGGAGCTGGTTTTGGCATGGTGTCGGTGGAGACCGCGGACCTCGCGTGTTGGTCCTTGTCCTTACGTTTTTTGGACAAAATGGTAGTAGGAGTCTCCGACGACATTTTATAATCAAAGGCTGTACCAAAATAGTGTTGGGCGAACTCCGCCCGACGCTTAATAGTTCGTTTATTGAAAGTAGCGCAAAAACGACAGCCCGAGACGTCGTGGTCTGGGCCTAAACAAGGTATGCAGAGGGAATGGAAATCCTTATGCGGTATTTGCTTCCCAAAAGAAATACAATTGTTAACTTTTTCTGACATCGGTCTGAGGCAAGAAAAATTTCCCCAACAGGGTACTTAGCTTTAAAGAAGACTTCGGTTTCCAATTAATTGTAAATTCAGGAGCTGGCTGACAGGCACTTGCGAACTGCTTCTGCTTTGGGCACCGGGCGGCAAAAAAGACTGAAGAAAATGGCGTCGGCTGTATCTTATATACCCCTGTCGCACTGACGTCAGGAAAGAAAGCGACAACAACCGACGCCGGTCCAAGACTTTGGAATTCGGCCGACCGAGGGACTGCCTGACGGCAGAGAACCCATATGTGATTACTGCAGCTGTATGCACGATGAACATCTAGAGTATCAATCCACCTAAAAGTAAGCTTTTGTTGGGTACCATTAGGGTTAATTAAGATCTATACTGAGAAGGACAGAATCCACACTTAGTGGCACATCAGAGGATGAGACCTCATCTGTTACAGATTACGATGTCCCTTCACGCCAGGCGTCCCCAACTGCTAAGAGAAAGCAGCCGGCCCCTTTAGACACAAGACACGCAGGGGAGGAAGGAAGCACAGAAATAGACATAGGAACATCCACTCTGCAGGCTTTACTACAACAAATTGTGAAACAATAAATAATGTTCTTAATATTTCATCATTTGAATGATTACCTGTACACTTGGTAGTGTACAGGTAATAATTCAAATAATGTTCTTAATATTTCATCATTTGAATTATTACCTGTACACTACCAAGTATTGAATAAAGGCCTCAATTTTGTTCCCACTGCACCTGTTTCTGAACATAATTTATTACAAGATGTTAATGGTTTTTGTAGATTGTTAAACCTCAAGCTATTTTTTTCAGGTCATGACAATACTCAAAGATCTACTGGTTTCAAATTTGGTAAATCTACCTTTACACCACCCATGGACAAACATGTTTCCATCTTCAAAGAATGTGTCATGAAAGATTTACATTTTTCAACATTATATCAACCCATTAGAAATAATATTACTCAAGCCGAGAGATGTGCTCTTTCCGAGCTTCAACATAATCATGACATTGTCATCACTCCAGCTGATAAGGGGGGAGGAATTGTGATTATGGATCATTCTAAGCACAAGGCGGAGGCCTTAAGACAACTGTCTGATGCTCGTTATTACATACAGATGATTGTAGATCCCACACCCAATTTCAAGGTACAAACTGATTCCTTTTTGGATCTGGCAATTGAGGAGGGTATCATTACTAAACAGGTTGGTAAACAACTTAAAGTGGATGAACCTATGCCACAATACCTATACCTTCTGCCCAAAATACACAAAGATTCCAACAATCCCCCAGGTAGACCCATTGTTTCTGGCAGATGATCCCTAACTGAACCATTATCTGCTTTTCTAACTTATTATCTGAAGCCACTACTACCCATGGTCAGATCAAGGATTCAAGACACTACAGAATTTCTAAACATCATCCAGGATTCTCAGTTAGAAGCACACTGGTGGTTATGCACATTGGATGTTTCATCCTTATATACAAGTATCCCCCATGATGCTGGTATTTTGGCCATTTCATATTGGTTGGAGAAATCGGAATTATATTCCACTGGCTTTAACAATTTTTTGGTGAAACTTACGGAATATGTTCTGCGCAAAAACATTTTCTATTTTGATGGAAAACCATATTGGCAAATCAAAGGTACTGCAATGGGGGCATCTTTTGCCCCCATATATGCAGATTTATTTATGGGATTCTTCGAACAATCCTTTATATATGATGTCCATCAGAATCTTTATATGAATCATTTAGATATCTGGAGAAGATATCTAGATGACTGCTGGATGGTGTGGCGTGCTAACAAAGACCAGGTGGCTGATTTTGTAGGTTATCTGAATAACAATCCCTTTGACATACAATTTACTGTCAACATAGAGTATCAAGAGATTGTCTTTTTGGATGTTGTTGTCTCAAGACTTTCAAATCATACATTGGCCACCTCTGTTCATAGAAAATTCCCTCAATATAACACATTGCTTCATGCAACCAGTTCTCACCCACGCCACATCATCAGTAATATTCCTAAATCTCAGTTTTTGCGCATGAAATGCATATGTTCTTCACAAGAACAACATCAAGTTTGTAGACAAGATTTGGCTAATAGGCTCATCAACCATGGGTATACAAAGCATCACATCTCCAATACCATTGACCAGACCAACCATGTGACACATTCAAACCTATTACAATACAAACATTTGAAACAAGATGACAATTCTAATTCTGTCCAACCAATCAGGCTTGTAACCACTTTGGAAATAATACATCCAGATTCAGGGAAATCATCAATAGACACTGGGACATACTAAAATCTCATGAATTTCTTAATGAGATTTTACCAGAGCAATGTGCTTTCTCATATCGCAGGGGACGCACTATACACACTCGCCTCACTCATTATAAGAGGTACACACCTGAGATGACTGCCCAAACCACTTTATTTGGTGATCCTTTGGTGGGCTGTTTTCCTTCTGGTCATTGTAGTGCCTGTCAACATATCTTAAAAAACAAGGAATTCTCTAGTAAAAACACATCAAAAGTTTATATTATTACCATCTTTGGTAATTGTAGCTCAGATTGGGTCATTTATTTGGCCACCTGTACTTGTTTTGCTTTTTATGTGGGTCAGACATCTAGGCCAGTTAAACTCAGAATTAGTGAACATTTTAGTGCGATCAGAAATAAACGAGTGTCTAATGCCCTATACAAACATATTACTAATCACCCCACTGCTGTTTTCAAATTTGTGATTACTGACAAGATTCAAATGCATAGGAATTTTAAAGTAGGTTGGCACACTAAGCTCAATAATATGGAAAACATGTGGATAACCATTAGGAGCATTGTTCAAACCTGGGCTTAACGAAATAGAATAACATGTTTACAATTATTCAGTTTGTGTGAATTTACCAAGATATCAACAATCTACACGTATTTTGATTGGCATTATGACTCCTCAACAATATTGTATAGAGGTGAGTTATCCCATTAATAATAATAATAAGATATATTCTTTATCCTCATGTATAATTATGTGGATTATGCAAATCAATCTTTCTTTATAATACTGTATTTTGATTCATTTATATTTATAAGTATTATTTTGTTGTTCTTTTTAGCTTTACATTTACATGTCATAACTACCAGAAGATTTTCCATCATTATTTAATTTTTAAATGGAACTGTCATTTTTGTAATGTTTCTTTAAATTTTTACTATTTAAGACCAGGATGTTGGGTGCTACATAATTTTCTGCATTGAGGAAGGCTTTGTATAGCCAAAACCGGTCTGTTTGTAGTGAGCCATTTATATGGCTTTAACTGTTTGAAGTAATAAAATTTTTGTCCTGCTTAACCATTGTGCTGGTCCACATTTTTGTCTTACCCTTCGTTTTGGTTTGGACCGAGCACTTTGTCCCTCGTGTGTGCCTTTGGGCTGTTCCGTGTGTTTATAAAAAGCACTGCTTTCTCTATTGTTTCTAATATTGGACAATATTCAGTTACTGGTATTTTAGCTCTTACATCGTACTAGTCCTACCAAAATAAAAGCTGCTACATCAGGGAGTAGCTAAATATGCCACATTCACAATACAATTAAAAAATTGCGCAATTTCTGCCTATCCAGATTAACATAAGAGAAAAGCTTTTTATGTAAATATAAACATGCAAAGACTAGAACGTCCACAGATGCAACATCTTGGGTTAATAGGTGTGTACTAGGCTAATGGCCCCTGGGGCCTTTACAAGCCTAGCCATAGGATTACCCTGGCATAGTTCCACCTGACCTTAGTTCCCAGTGCCACTGTCGAGTAGAGCCACTGGAGTAAGCCCTGGGGTAAATTTTCTGTTTCCCATCCACTCATCAAGATTTCTCTTGAAGAGGGTCAGTGAGGTGTTCTGCTTGACATGTATGGGAAGTCTATTCCATAACATGGGCAGTCTCTGGGTTATGAACCTGTCCCTCCAACATGCTCTGTTAACTGCGGTAATGAGGTTGAGGTTTCTGGAGCGTGTGGTGCTGAGGGATTGGGATTTCTTTAGATGTAGCATTTCTAACAGAGCTGGGACAGACACGGCTTTGTAAGTCAAGCAGAGATCACCTCTAAGTAGGCGATACGAGACAGAGAATAGTTGGAGTTTTTTGAGTCTGTCCATATAGGACAAGTGTTTAAGGCCTAGGATTCTCTGAGGGGTACTTTTGCGGCCTCTCCAGTTGTTGCAGGTGTCTAGAGAGGTACATGCCAAATGAAGCATTGTACTCGACGATGACTGGCCTAATGAGGGAAGAGTAGAGGGAGACAATGACCTATTTCTTCCTGGAAGCAAAACCCTTAGTAATGAGATGTGCCACATAGGACTTTTTGACCAAAGTGGCAATGTGGTGATCAAAAGAGAGGTTGCTGTCAACCTGTGTTCCCAGATCTCTTATAACACCTTCTGTATTCGGTAGACTACCCATCAATGTGGTAATTCATGGGAACCGGGTTTTTCCCAAAGGGGATGACGACACGTTTTTTGGCATTGAGCTTCAGGCCATGGTTCTGACACCAGTCGTTGGTCTCAGTGAGACCATTCTGTAGGATGTCAACATCACTTGGGGAGTTAATAGCTCCCAACTTGCAATCGTCTGCGAACCTTGTCAGCCAGAGTTCCTTTGTGTTAGCCTGGACTTCAGAGAGGTAGATAAACAGGAGAATGCCCAGGACCGAACCCTGTGGGACTCCTCTCGTGACTAGTCAGCAGTCTGACTTGGAGTCAGCTACTTTCACACTGTGGGTTCTGTGAGCCAGTTTGCAACCCACCTAGTGATATAGGGGTTGATGCCTAGCTTAGTGAGTTTTTCTAGGATTCCTGAGTGGGGAATTGTATCAAAAACCTTGGCCAGATCAAGGTAGGCTGTATGAACCACCTTGCCTTCATCCACAGCTCTGGTGACTGACTCAAAGAAGTCGACTAAGTTGAGCAGGCATGATCTACCCTTCACAAAACCAAACTGTGTGGGATCCAGAGTTTGGATATTCCTTATATCCTTGTTTATTAGGACCATGATGATGCATGCCATAGCTTTGTTTATCAGACTTGTCAGGCTAATGGGACGATAGTTCCCAGGGTCTGTAGTGGCTCCTCCGTTGTGGAGAGGGATGACTGTAGCAGTGCGCCATTCGGTAGGGACAAAGCCTGCCGTGAGGCTGTGATTGAACAGGGCACACAGGTGAGGTGCCAGTTCACTCTGTAGTTCATGTAGAACACAGCCAGGGATATTGTCAGGTCCCACAGGGCTGTTTTAACCTGTGCAGCAGTAATACTGGATGCCTGGCAATCTACTGGTATTGTGATTGGTCCTTTGGGGGGGGGGTAAAGTTGGCATTGAATCCGTCGGCCATTACACTGGCAATATCTGTTGGCTTGGTATAGGAGATACCATCGTGCAGCAGCTCGGAGCAAATCTGGGTACTGCCATAGAGATTATCAAATGCCTTGTGATTGTCTTTAATATCTGCTGCAATTCTGTTTTCATAGCTAGCTTTAGAGGATTTGATGAGGGATCTCAATTTTTGTTGAAGCTATTAAGGGAGTTTTTCTAGTCTTGGGACTTTACCTTATAACACATCAGTTTCCTCCTCCTGCTGTAGAGTTTGTTTATGGCAGGGGACCACAAGACTGGCTTCCTTTTTTTGGAGGAGAGAGTCTTGGTTCTATTGGGTATGGTGAGATCCATGCATTTGTGTACGTGTTCGTACAGTGCATTGGTGTATGATTCGGCGGTCATGCAACTATTCTCCATTTGCATGGGTGCCGTGAAGTTAGCCACTTATGTTTTTAGGATCCCAAAGTTAGCTTTGGAGAAGTTTTTCATGGTGGTTACCTTTTGGGGGGGGGGGGGGATGTGGATTGCCAAGGTGATTAGTTTGTGGTCAGATCTAACCAGGGAGGAGTTAACTATTGGTGTACAGCAACAGTCTCCCATGTTAATAATGACTGGGTCAAGGATGTTGCTACCTCTAGTGGGGGTAAGAATGAGCTGGTTCAGGGCATTGGAATTAATGAACTCCAGGAAACCTTGGGCAAGTGTATTGGTACATGAGTAGTTTTCCCAGTTAATGGAGGGGTAGCTGAAGTCGCCTAGTAAGAGAGTGTTAGGTTGGACCCTAATATCCTCTAGGGTGCTTAGGAACGTGGAGTCGGGACATGGTTGGGACCTATAGTAGGCTACAACCTGAATCGCTGTCTTACCCAATGTTAGCTGCACCTAAAGTATCTCTTGGGCTACCAGTCTGGAGGTGTGTGCATCCTTTATGAATATGGAAACACCACCACCTTTGGAGCTTCGGTCCAAGTTCTGCAGCTGAAAGGTGTGGAATGAGTTATAGCCTGGTAGTGCAGGGGCGCTTTCTTCTGCCTTGAACGAGATCTCTGTTAAAGCACAAATGTCGACGTTCTCATTTTAAGGAGTGCTTCGAGCGAGTACATTTTGAGATTTAGACTTCTAGCGCTGAGCAGCATGACCCTCAGATTACATTTGTTTGTAGCTGTTACGGTGGTAATTTGGTCTTTGGAACACCACCTAAAAAGGCACTATAGGGGTGGCAAGAGCCTTGGCCAGTATCCAAAAGCCCAGGGGTGACAGATGCAGGCCATCTCTGACAAGGCATCGAGGTCTGTCAATCATGTCATCCCAGGCAGACAGATACTGGATCCCCTTAGAATGACACCAGAAACCTAGCCAATTATTGAAATCAAATAATTTTCTGCTTGTACTGTGGTATCATTCTGTGTGATGGTAGGATGCTGCTCAGGACTAGGGTCATACCCGCCTGGGCTACATAATCTGAGAGTTCTTCCACGTTTCTTTTCATGTAGTCCAGGGAGGTACGTCTCAGGTCATTCATACCCACATGTACAATGACAGCGTCATTGTTGTACCTGTTGTTGAGGGACCTGAGCGTGTGCGTTATGTGGCGGATCCTGGCACTTGACAGGTAGATGACTGTTACTTTCTCCTTATTCAAACTAGTGAGTGGGACATCAGTGTGCCTCACTATTGAGTCACCTATGACTAGTGTGTTGGGCATGCTGTTTTGCCTTAGGAGTTTTGGTTGAGTGGCACACTGTTTAGGAGAGTTATGTGCCTCGTGATTAATGTTGTGTTGTGGTGGTTGAGTCCGTTTCTGCCTTGGAGGTCTCTGCGGCTTGGGTAGATTTTTATTAACAGCCTCCACGAAAATGGGTGTGTGGTTTGTGTTTTTATGTCAAGGCAGTGCTAGTGTGTGTTCTGGAGGGCTATGTGTTCCATGTGGTGTGGTGCAGGTGTTGACCTTCTCCTCTTGTCCAGCTATTCCGGTCTTGGCTGGAGAGTGCCTGGCCTGGTTCTTACTTAATGCAGGAAGTACTCTATGATACTGAACTACTTCTGTTTTATTTATTTTACATTTGTTGACCGGGCTTAGTCCAACTGGATATATGCCCATTTTCAGCAGAGGCCCGGGGAGAAAAGCTCCACATGCAAACATTAGTAAGAACAGGTACAGATTAAGCATGTATATAGTATATACATCAAAACACATTAGACATTAACTACAAAACAGAAGATGAGAAATAAAAAGTGTTTTTTGTTAAGAGTTTCTTAAAGCTAAAAAGTTGAGAGTACCTAGATACGAAAAGTTGAGAGTACCTAGATACCCAAGGTAAGCTAGTCAGGGTTGCTACAGGGGCAGAGCCAGTGGGTTTTGAGTTGGGATTTAAAGCAGGGAAGAGAGGAGATTGCTGTGAGATTGTGAGGAAGAGTGTTCCAGGTTTTTCCTACTGTGTTGGAGAATAAGGATTTGCCGGCTGAGTTATTGGGTTTACTAGTGGATATAAGTAGTTTTTCGAAGGAACAAAAGCTTTGAAGATTGCAGTAAGGAGTGATAAAAGTGAAGTGAGAATTGGAGTGTTTGTGGGTTTGTAAAGGATTTTGTGGGCTAAGGAGAGCTGGTGAAATAGAATTAGGTTTTGTAGTTCGTGCCATCGTAGTTGCCTTAAGTTTTGGCAGTGATGTGTTCTAATAGTAGAGTTAGTGGCAAATCTGGCAATATTGTTGCAGGCAGCAGACAATTTGCTGAGGTTAGTTTTGGACACTGAAGTGTAGATAGGAGAGGCATACAGGAGGGTGGAAATAAGATGGGACTGAGCAATGGAAGTTCTGGCAAGTGGGGTAAGGAATGGTTTAATTCTAGAGGGAGCCTAGTTTTCTGTTAACTAATTTTATAGTATTGTTTTTTTTTTTTTTTTTTTTAATATTTTTATTCATTTCCAAAAACAAGAAAACATGAATGCAGGTTATTTATGACAATGAAGTATTTACAAATTATTTAAAAAGGTAGGCTAAAACCTCTAAACAGATAACAAACATTAAAACCAAAATAAAGTATTTACAAGGGTGTCTATTGTTGACATATAATTGACTTTCTATACAATTGTTTCCTGATTATAATCTGCTGCAGTCATTATTCTCCAGTATTTCAGTTACTTTTTGCCATGCTACGTATAATGATGTAGTTCTTTCAGTTCTTCCTTTAATAGTGTTGATTTCCAATTGTGATACTGCTGACACCATATTCATGAATTGCTTAAAAGTTGGAGAAGCTTTGGATTTCCAGTTTGATGTAATGTTCTTCCTTGCAATAGCTAGGAGAGTCCATAAGATTACATATTTTGTTCTTGGCACACAGTCGGGTACAGGTGCATTAAACAAAATAATAGATTTGGAAATCTGGAATTTATCATTGAATACCATTTGCAGAAAATAATTTATTTTATCCCAATATAGTTTATTCAAATGGCATTCGTAGAACATATGTTGCCAGTCTGCTTTTATTGATAAATCACATCTCCAGCAGCCAATATTTTTCTTAAACATAAGTTCCATTTTATGAGGGGTTACATAAGATCTGTGTATGAATTGCCATGTAAAAAGTCTCCAATGTAATGAAAGTGATGTCTGCTTTGGAGAGAGAAGAATTAGTTTTTTATCTCTGTCATTTGGCACATGTCCATTAACTGATCTATAATAATTCCATATTTTGTCATCATTATGCATTTTATTTTTTTGTTTGTTTTATAAATAGATGATAAGTATCCCTTTCCAGTAATGGGTTGATTCGTTATTAATATTATATGTTCTATAAGGTTAGGAACATTTTGTCTTATTGATGGTTGCATTGTTTCTTGTTTGCTTAATATATACTGTCTTAATTCTTGTACATGTAACCACAAACTATCTTCCATATTTAATTTCTGTTTAATCTGGTCTATTGTCAGAGGTTTTCCAGAGTTTAGCAATTGATGCCAATATATTAATCCATTTTCTTTAAGCATGTTGACTACTTCCATATTAAATGTTATTATATTACCTTGTGTGTACGCTATTGGATATAAAAGAAATGACCATGCTTTAATATCAGGATTGCTATTAAGATTTTGGAAAATTTTTAATGTACAAGTAATGTATTTGGAACTTATATTTTTATTCTTATGTATCATCATATATTCCTTCATCAGCCATAGAAAATTGTTTGGTATGAAATCTGTATACTTATTTGCTACTACAAATCCTGATTTTAACCAGATTCTCTCATGAACTAGCTTCCATTTTGATGTATATTTTGTATTTAGCCATAATGATATTGTTTTAATAATGGATGAATGCAAATATATTTCTATGTCTGGTAAACCTATGCCACCTATATCCCAATCATTTAGATGATACTTCATAGCTAGCCTTGTTTTTTTTTGGATACCATAGGAATCTTACCATTAAATCATTTAATTGTTTTAGGTGCGATTTAGCTGGTGGCAAAGAACAAGCTTGTATGACAAAGAATTTTTGGAAATATGATCATTTTAATTATATAAAGCCTTTCTTCCATTGAAAAGAAGAATTTATTCCATCTTTGTATTAGATTTTTAATATTATTTAAGGTCTCTTTATAATTTGTTTCAATTGTAGTATCTAGGTTGTTAGTTATTATAATTCCCAGGTATTTAATTATATTATCGGTAGAGATATATTTATGGTATTTTTATTTAGATCTTTTTTATTAGTATTTATAAGCAATACATTTGTTTTGTTCTCATTAAATTTAAGACTTGAAAAGTTTTGAAAGTTTTGAATCGAGTCCCATAATGCTTTTAAACTGCTATTATTTTTTAAGGTAATTAAAATATCATCAGCAAAAAGTTGAATTTTAAGCTCTAGGCTGTTGTCTAGTTGTATTCCTTCAATATTTTTATCCATACATATATTATTTGCTAAGGGTTCAATGACTAACGCAAACAATAACGGAGAAAGAGGGCAGCCTTGTTTTGTGCCCTTAGTTATTTTAATAGATTTAGACAGACAAGATCCCAGTTTTATATAAGCCAATGATTTTTCATATAATGATTTTATTAAAGTGAAGTTGTTTGAGAAGCCATATTCTTCTAAAACTAACCACAGATAATCCCAGTTCACTGAATCAAATGCGCTATTTATGTCTAAGCTAATAACATTCATTTTGTTTTTTGTGACAATTATATAATCAATTAAGGAAAGAATTCTTTTAATGTTGTCATAAGTGTTCCTATCTTTTATAAAACCTGTTTGATCCTACTCTATCAAAAGTGGTAGTAATTGTTTTATTCGAGCAGCATGTATTGCCATAAAAATTTTATAATCTATATTAAGAAGTGAAATGGGTCTGTATGATGAACACTCACTGGGATCTTTATTTTGTTTCAGAATTGGTGATATTAATGTGTACTTCCAAGAAGGAGGAATGTCTTTACCATTTTTAACTGATGTAAAGACATTCAATAACAGCAAAGCCTCATTTGATAGTAATTTAAACATTTCTGGGGTGATATTATCTATACCTGGAGCTTTGTTTAATTTTAGCTTATTTACTTCAGCTTTAAGTTCTGTCATTGTTATTTGTTTATCTATTAGTTGTACCTGCTCCTCTAATAACCTAACTTTAACATTGTTTTTGAGAAAAGCTTTCAATGCTGAATGTGTTTCTGTTTTCTCATTTTGATTATTAAGTTTATGAAAAAATAGCCTAAAAGCTTCTAGTATTCCTTCTAAATCAGATACTTTCTTTTTGGTTTCTATATTATGCATTTCCTTGATTTGATTTGTTTTAATAATCTTTTAGTCCTATTTGCTATTATTCGTTGGTTTTAGGGTTCATTGAATAGTAACATAGTTTAATTTTTTCTAAGTTGATCATTGTTTTGTGGTGTAGCGTCTCTGAGTATTTTTTACTAGTATCTTCTAGTTCTTTTATTAAGTTGGTGTTTCCATTTTGAATATCAAGCTTTAAATTATCTACTTTTGACTGTAATTCCATTAATTCCTTATTCCACTGTTTTTGTTTATTTTTATACCATCCCACCGCTCTTTCATATAGGTATGCTTTCAATGCATCCCATATATATATTTCAGATACATCTTTTGTAAGATTGATATCTAGGAATGTTTGTGTCTCTAATATAAAATTCCTTAAAATCTTTGAGATTTGTTATAACTAATTTTATAGTATTGTTGATGTGCGTGTCAAAGGTCAGATAGTTGTCTATCTCAACTCCGAGGAGTTTGGTAGTTGGATCGGGTGATATGTTGGTGCCATTATTTTATGTGACACAGAAGTTCAGTGGAGAGGATTTTTGGGTTGGTGAGAAAAGTAATAATTTGTTTTTTTTGGGGTTCAAAATTAAGCATCGTTTGAGGAACCACATCTCTACGGTTTCGAAGGTCTTTTGGGTGAGAGAGTGCAGTACAGAGGGGGATGAGGCAGAACAGATTAAAGTAGAATCATCTGCATATTGTATACAGGTGGCAGGAGAAATATGAGTATGAAGATCATTAATGAAAATTGAAAAGAGGAGAGGGCCAAGAATTGAGCCTTGGGGGACTCCTAGAGTAACGGGGAGGTGGTTGGATAAGTTATTATGCCACCACACAGCTTGTTGTCTGTTGTGCAGATAAGAATGGAACCACTTAATTGAGCTTGTGTCTAGTGCAAATGATTTAAGTAAGTGTAACAGTATTTCATGACTGACCACATCAAAGGCTTTGGATAGATCAATAAATATAGCAGAGCTAAGAGTATAATTGTTCCTATTTTTATTGATGCAGTCTGTGAAGGAGAGAAGGGCAGAGGTGGTGCTATGGTAGGGTCTAAAGCAGTGTTGACAATTAGCTAGAAAATTGTTAGTTAACAGGTGATTCAGAAGTTGCTTCTGGACACATTTTTCCATGATTTTAGCAAGAGGAGAGGGCAAGGTTATGGGTCGGTAGTTAGAGAGTTCAGTTGACTTTCCACCTTTATGAAGGGGAATAATAGGAGATATTTTTAAGAGTGAAGGAATGTAGCCTTCTTCAATGGTTCTATTAATCAGGATGGTGATGGGATAGGTTAATGCATTAGCAGCAACTTTTAGATACAGAGCAGGTAGATGGTCAGCAGATGGAGAGGATGGTTTAAGTTTATGTAGCAGAGAACAAATGAGTGAAGAGGGAACAGGTTGTAGTTGAAATGTGGGAATAGAAGTGTTAGAGGAGGTGGAAAGACAGGAGATATCTATCTCCATTCATTTAGAATCTTTTTTCATACAGAAGTGTTATCTGGAGTAATATAATTTTAAAAGATTCCAATGCTTTTTAACAATGTTCCTGGCGACATTTACTTTTGGATGAAATATCGCTGTAACTCTACCATCACAATTCTTCATCTTTGTTTGTAACACATGAATTTGCAAAAGTGCTTCAATCCACAGTCCACACATATACTAATGTGTATTTAACTAATGTTCCTGAAATTCTCTGTGCAGTCCATAAATCTATTCTTCATTTCTCTCAGCTGGTATTCCTAACATATATACTACGTAACATTTTTTTTTACCTGAAAATACGTGAAACCGTGGATAATTTTTCAAAATGTGTACTGCACAGCAGCTGTCTGCTTTTATTAACATATTTTATGCCAATGTTCCTATATACTGAACTTGTATGACAGTCATCAAAAGAAACTAATATTTACAAACTCTAATATTAATACTGAAAAAACACATGTGTATTATAAGTAATAAACCTAAAGTCTTTATCAGAATACTAATCCACAAATTTTAGCATACTTTTTTGCTACCTTTACAGATAAAGATGGCATTATACTGAAATTGCCTTCATAAAGCAAGATGCTCCAAAAATCTATTGCTGTTAGTCTCATAAATTAACTCTTTTCTCCAATGGCTCGAGACCTGATCAGCATAAGCACGGGTGACTGAGGCATCCATGTAAGTATCTTTTATTTGTTATACATTCTGCCATCAGACAATAATCCATTTTTAGTTAAAGTATGTTCTAGTACTTTTAGACAAAATTCTTTAGAAGTTCTATTACTGCAGTAATCTGAAGATCACAAGATATACAAAGCAAGTCAGGTCAGAGGCCAAATGTGGCTTGCCAAAACCCACGCTCTAGCTCTACTGTCTTTTGCAAGGACAGTGATGTCTGTGAGCCCTGGTGCAAACTTAAGGACACCCATCCAACTGTCCAAGCTAGGTTTCAAGAATGATAGGGAATCATATTGCTTGATATACTGGGGGAGTGCATTTCAGAGGAAAGGGAGGAGCAACTTGGTGATAAACCTATTTCTCCATCTAGTTTTATTTCTTGATGAAGGTTTAAATACTTGTCTCAGGTACTGGGCAGCACAATTTGACTTGTCCATGAAAAAGAGGTTAAGAATAATTGGATGTCTAAGGGCATGGTAAGTTAGCTAGACACAGGTCTCTCTGAAGAGCCTACATGACATTGTGTACAAAGACAACAAAATTCAGTCTCTTCCAATGGCTAAGTTTTTTTTTGAGACCAAAGATCCTTTCTGTTAGGAATCTGTGTTTTTTTTCTAATTTTTTAACGTCTAGCCAGATGTATACTGGAGGGTGCATTATATTTAATAACAGTTCTGAATAGTGCAAAATACACAGGGATAATGACTTCCTTTGTTTTAGAAGAGATGCCTTTGGCAACTAATTGAGAAATATATGAAGTCTTCCCAACGACAGTCACCATGTGATGATCAAAGGAGGAGTTAACTCATGAAATCTTTGATTTGTATAGTAAAGGGGTGTTTTCAATGTAGTAGGATGCAGAGTGTTTTTACTTCCTGATGGAGATGATGCTGCATTTTTGGCATTACTTTTCAGCCCTCTTTCTATGCACCAGGAATTGACATTAGTTTTGGATAGTATATGCATCCAAAAGGGATTTAATAACCCTACCCAACTTGCAGTCATCAGCAAACTCTGTTAATCAGAGATCACTTAACAGTTTATAGGTCTGAAAACAGATGTCAAACAGAAGGGAGCTCAGCAGAAATCCCTGGGAGACATACTGCTCAGCTTCTCAGACAGTGTGCATTCTGTCCTTAAGCCATGTACGGCACCCCCCATTCACTAATCTTCAACTAGACTTACAGGCCAAGTTGGAAGCCTGTTGCAATAAAATCTCCAAATTTGCCACCAACTCTAGAAACTCATCATCGCATCAGTCTCTCTCTCCACTCCCTGAAATAGCTTAAACTTCCTAACTACCTCAAACTCCTTTAGCCTCTACTTCCTCTCCTACCCTATACCTGATAAACTTACCCAACCCACTCCCTTTCCCCACTTTATATCACCTTTTACCTCTCCTACCTCACCCTTTTCTCTCTGTCCTCTCCTCATATTTCTAACTTCAAAAAAAAAAAAGCTTGTTTTTTTTTAACTGTACATAAATGTTTTACTTGCATCTTTTTTCATCTGAAATGCCTGTACTTTTAATATATTCAGACTACACGAATCTCACTTTTGTAAATCATTACCTAGGAATAGAAATGTTATGACTTTAACAAATTGTACATTATCTCTGTATTTTTCACTGCTCTACCACTTTATTTACTTTTGTATTACTATTTTAAAATTTTCTATATCCTATGGAGTTTTTCTCCGAGGCCTCCACTGAAAACGGGCTCTTCCAGGCCCAGTGGACTATCCCAGTCATCAAACTGTAATAAATAAATAAAAAAAAAAAAATAAATATCCATTTTACCATGTAGGGATTTATGCTTAAGGCTGCAACTTATAAACAATTCCATCATGTAGAGTAGTATCAAATGGGTTGGGCAGATCTAATTAGACAGCACAGACAGTATAACTGTCAACTGCTTGAGTGAAAGACCACACAATGGTTATCTGAAAATCACTCTGTACTATGGCTATTTATGCTTTGTACTGCATCATAACTAATATCTACTATCTATCGTGAATCTGCATTGTATATATATAATGTAACTGTGATATGTTATCAATACAACTGTTAACCTGTTGGATTATCTCCCGCTTTTGCTTATCTGACTAGGAATATTTTTATTTTTTTTTCTCTTTTGTGTACTTTTGTCTTTTTCAGAGTGATGTCTGGAGCTTTTCTCCCCGGGCCTCTGCTGAAAAGGGGTTTGCTTTTGCTGACCCATTTGGATTATGATGGTAAACAAAAGTAAATAAAAAAATGTACAGTTATGATATCTCTATAACAGGGTTAGTAGTTATGATAGTTTTACTAATTTTATATGCTGTAATAATGGAATGCTGTCTAGTCATTTCATAAGCACAATGAGTAGTAGTTTATGCTACGACTGCTGATTAATTGCAGGTGTTTAGCATGGAAAAATTATCAGTGATTAAAAGTTTTACAGTAACAGCTACGTGTTATTAAATTCATGCATTGTTAACTAAGCAGTACTGGGTCAGCTTCACTTGATCGCTTCCTGTATTGTTTCCAATCTTCCTTTCATGAGCAATAAATGGAAGTTGGTTCAAATGGAAAGACACTATTTATCAGTGGCAAGATCATTAGTAATTTATGGGAAAGGGAATACTTTTGAGTTGGTTCAAAATGGAATCAAAGGCGGAAGGTGGGAGGGTGGCTTAATGGCTAAGGTGTTTGCCTTAGAAACACAAGGTGCAGGGTTTGAGTCTCACAAGGGATAATTGGCTAAGCTTAAAATGGCTCGCAAGGGCAGTTAGCTTAGTACTAAAACTATGATCTATGAACTAAAGAATGATTATGAATTGAAAGTTTGTTTTTAAAACTAGTGATACTGTGGTTTGCAAATATTGCAAGAAAGAGTTTAAATATAATTGTAGCAATTCGTCACTGAATATCGGTCACCTGTGAAACAAACATACATTTATTGCTTACGATAAGTCATCAACATCAGCCCCATCGTCAACTAAAGTTGAAACGGTGTGCCACCAGATTACATTAGTTGAACTTCAGCAGATGGCAAAACCAGTAGATCAAGGGAAATACAACATTACTAACACCACTGCAAGACGGATTGCTGACAATAGTCGACTGATTAACAATGTCTCTGATGAAGGTCTCCAAGACTTTATTCGTGTCGCAAGTGGAAATCTGTCATATACACTGCCTTCCAGGTCCATCATTAGCAATCAAATCAAAGAAGCATTTCTGATAGAAACTGAACCTCAAACTTTCATGGTTAGAAGTTGCGACTACACTGGACCCACATTTCAAAAGTCTTAAATGCTTGTGAAAGGACAAAAGACCCAAGGTTTGGCAAGAGACAGAAGTTCTTGTGGAACATTCTGATCAACAGGGCAATCAACCAGAAGAACCACCACCCACAAAGAGAATGTGAATGATAAATTTTCATCAGACTCCGAAGATGAGCCACTGATGCCTCTCTCCTCCTCTGGGAAAGCAGTTGTTTAGCGATACAGACTTGAAAAACAAATTGACATGGACTCCGATCCACTGCAGTAGTGGAAGCTACACAATGACAATTAACCAGTCCTGGCTAAGTTAGCCAGAAAATATTTAACACCTCCAGCCACCACTGTGTCCCTTGTGAATGCTTGTTTACGGTGTCTGGATATGTTGTCAATAAAAAAGAGCATCCCTTGAACCAACTAATGTAAATAAATTGTTCTGCTAAAGCAACTGGCTGAAAAATAAAGTTACAACATCAATGTCTAGTTTTTTTTTGTCTTGTCTTTTATTCACTCTCAGTTTATATCAAAGTTCTAGACTGATATGCTTGAAGGAAAACATGTTGATTAATATGCAATTAATTTCAATTAAAAATTTTCACTGAGCGATTAATTATGATTAAATGTTTTAATCGAAGAGCCAGCCTAGTTTATACACCTTTCCCAATATTTTATTTATTTTTATTTTGACATTTGTTAACCTGGTTAGTCCGACTGGGCCCAGAGAGCCCTTTTTCAGTGGAGACCCGAGAAGAAAAACTCCAGGAAACTAATTAAAAGAAATAAGAAAAAACTAACAATTCAAGTTATAAGATACTTAACAGTACAAAAACAGAGAGAAATATACAATATGAATATATACAAGGCAAAAGTACAGTACTTTGAGAATGGAGTAACAATATGTTTGAGAAATTTGGTTAGCATAAAGTTATTTACAAGGCATGTAGCAATGCCTAAAATTAAAAAAAATTCAGAGTAACATCATGACATAGTACAACAAAGATACATTTAATAGCATGAGTACTAACTGCAGAGAGTAATATATGTAGGCAGTTTAGATAGATACCAAGCAGGTATGTTAACTGAGAGAAGAAAATCTCATTAGGTAATTTCCTGACAAGTACAGATCCATGCATGCTGGAAATGAATTTTTAATTGCTTTTTGAATTCGCCACTTTTGGTTTTAAAGCGCAGGGGCAATGGAAGTTTGTTCCACGAGAACACAATTGAATGACTATAAAGTATTTTTCCAATATTTTTGTTTGGCTTGGTTACCTGCAGAACGTTTTGTTGTGTGCTTCGGGGGATTGGTGTGTAGGGTGTAATTATGGATGTAAGGGCAGGGCAGAAGTTGGGGTTATTTAGGATTCTGTGTGCAATTTGTAGTTGTGATATGTGAAGCATGTGGGGGAGTTCAGGCCATCTTAATCTTTTCAGGGATATACAATGATGAGATTTGTAACTATCACTGGCTCCAAATCTGGCTATCTTGTTATAGCTGGTTTCTAGTTTGGTTAAGAGATTATTTTGGAGGTTAGTAAGTATGGGAGCAGCATACAGCAGGGATGGTAGAATAAATATTTGAGCCAGTATAGGTCTAGATTTGTTAGATATATACTTGCTGTTGCAGTATAGACCACCTAGTTTTTGATTGGACTTTTTGATACAGTTTAAGATATGTGAAAGATGAAAAAATGCACAAACCACCAAGAACATCGTCGTACAAGCAGTATGCAGACAATGAGAGCCAGTGAGCCCTGAAATATTCCAATGTGTGCTTTACATCAAGCCAGCACGTCCAGTTCAGTACAAGAATGCTTTCTTTCTTCAGACAAACAAGAAGGTATAAGTACTTTTGTTCCAAAAATAAAAGCAGGAACTTCATCAGATACAAGGAAATTAAGGAAGTAAACTCTTTTAAATAGGAAATCTTACATGACATCACTTCCTGGATTAGTGAAAACCACTCCCAAGTCTGAAACGGTCTTCTGGAACAGAAGTATGAAACACTACACAAATGTTTCAGCACAAAGCAGTATAAATACAAAAATATATAAAAATCCATATAAAAACTGATTGTGCAAATGTCAACACCCTAAACTATGTATTATAAACATAGGAATATATATGTAAATATGTGTATATATAAAAATTATGTTAAGATGCTTTTGAAAAAAAAAAATTATATATATATATATATATATATATATATATATATATATATATATATATATATATATATATATATAAACATATAAGTCAAATATGCATACAGTTAAAAATCCATTAGGAACAAATGAATAACACCTGTAGTAAACCTGATTAACTCTCCACTACTTATACTCTA
Source organism: Protopterus annectens (assembly GCF_019279795.1). Taxonomy (NCBI): domain Eukaryota; kingdom Metazoa; phylum Chordata; order Ceratodontiformes; family Protopteridae; genus Protopterus; species Protopterus annectens. The sequence goes on along the minus strand of NC_056744.1, from coordinate 1,448,824,691 downwards.
CTTGATAACTATCTCCTACTTCTTGTTTACTACTTGGCTTTCTTCTTCTACTCCCACTTGTCTTCCTAATTACTTCTTTGCTTGTTGACTGTCTTACTTGCTCTCCTTTCCATAACTAATCACTTCTAATTCCCCTTACTCTTAGCTCTCTTTTCTCTTACTTCCTACCTGTATCAATATCTTACAAAGTATTTTTAACTTTATATAATGTTTTTGACTTTAACTGTGTGTGGTAGTAATTATTTCATTTAATATCATTATCATACTTAGTATTTTATGTTTGTATAAGTTTTTTTTTTTTTGGACTGTAACTGTGTGAGTTAGTAATTGACTCACTCAGTAATAATAAGGAACTGTAGAGTTGTTAGCTTTTGTCTCTTACAAACTTTCTGTGAAACACAAGTATACTTTTCTTTATTGTATTCTCTGTGGAGCTTTTCTCCCCGGGCCTCTACTGAAAATGGAAATATCTCCAGCTAGACTAGCCCGGTCAACAAATGTAAAATAAAAAATAAATAAATAAATGTACATATACATATAACAGGTATGAAAGCCATAAAAAAAAAACTTTTTGTATCATATCCATATCTAAAGGGAATGTTTCACCTCTCAAGAGCCCTCAATTTCAGCAGACTGCTTATGGAAAGGCTGTCATTTAAGCCTGGCCAATGAGTGCCATCAAGTCGTAATTGTTATAGCAACTCGGCTTTTTTGAGTAAATATGGCCAGGCTGCCCCCTATTATTTCTTTTTTGGACTTCAAGTGCTACAAATTTGAAGTGGTGATTGTTGGACTCACTAATGTGTCTAGCAAGTGCATTCACTTCACTAGCATCCCTTATATTCTTAAGGTGCTCGTTGATTCTATTTTTAAGCTTACGTTCCGTCTTCCCCACATAAAAACATGGGCAAAAGGAACATAAAGCAGAATAGACCACTTAAGCTTAAAAATACGATCAGCGAGCACCTTAGGAATATAAGGGATGCTAGTGAAGTGAATGCACTTGCTAGACACATTAGTGAGTACAACAATCACCAGTTCAAATTTATAGTACTTGAAGTCCAAAAAAAGACATAAGAGGAGGCAGCCTGGCCATATTTACTCAAAAAAGCCAAGTTTCTATGGCAATTACGACTTGATGCCACGCACTGGCCAGGCTTAAATGACAGCCTAAGAGGTGCATACTACATATGCTAAATTAATTACACTGATGGCATCATTTATGTTTTTTTGTTTTGACATCATTTGTTTCTTTAACTATTTATAACTTGGTCATTTGGTTCAACCCTGCTGTGAATAACATTCTCTTACGTTTATGGACACTACTTGTGTATTTGCCACTTGAATGTTTTCTGGCTGAGACAATGTCATGCAATCAGACTATGAATCACTGACACTAGTTGCAATCACATTCCTTATATCTGCATTAGCTATACTTTCTACCTGTTGACAGCTTTAGAGCTCTATCACAACAGCTAAGTAACACCTCTCTTAGTCACTGCATGTTTACAAGTTTCATGCGCTTCTAAAATTCTTTCATAACTATCAAGTTCAACACACAAACATGAAACCAAACTAATAAAATAATAAAACAGAAGGAAACCACCTGGAAAGCACAGAGCAGTATTTATTAAGATAATTTAGCGCTTTGGTATTCTGATGAAGTCCTGATATACTTTGGAAGAAAATGCCAAATTATCTTAAATACTGTGTTGTGCTTTCCAGGTGGTTTCCTTCTGTTTTATAATTATCAAGTTCGGAAGTCATCTGTATGGGCAAAGCCAAGGATTGGAGTAACTGAAGTGCTTATGAAGCTTGGTTTCAGAATATATCACAGCTTGTAATATAATTTCTCCCCTCCCATGTTCAGAAACCAGTAGTTAAACTCCATACACATTTGTTGCTAGATCCTCAGCCAAGCATAGTCAAGCTCTGTACTGACATCCCTCAGTACAGTGTAAGAAATTTTACAACTCAGGACTCTGGGAATCCTGTACACATAATGATATAAAGACAGCAGTTTGTCCAGTATATTTGCTTAACCTCTCTTACTGACTCTGCATAGTCTCATGCTGTTCTCCTAGCCATCCACACTTACCTTCCCATGAATCCCCCAATTACTCCTTGCTGAGTATTCCTGGATATAACCCTATATGCCAGGTGTGCCCCCTACTCCTTGGGAAGTTGAACTCAATCGTACGTAGTGTTAAACTCAAGAAATGAAGGTAGCTATATAAAGTGACAAATGCAAAGCAAGGAAGTTGTGATCCTCATCAAGGCAATTCAATTTCCCTAGCTATGGGGGCAGCTAGTGCAACAACGTCAGGATGTCATTGTCACCCCCAGTATTGGATGTCCTGCAGAGAATAGAAAAAAGAATTAATCTCTTGTGCACACAGTCAATTTGTTATACTTGGACAAAGACAGAAAGAAAAGACAGCCAGATGTCTTTAATGCAGGCCCAGAAAGAATTTTTTAGGGCTGATGTTATCATATAAAAATAATTTTTTTAAAGAATAAAAAATTCCAAGAAGAACTTCAAACTTCGGAAAAGTTTAAACACAAACAATATGCTTCAGTAACAAAAGTGTGTATCGATGTGTGTGTGTGCAATAAAAGCGGCATTAACTCCATATTTAAAAAGTATAATGGGGGAATAAGTCTAATCCTAGAGAAAAACTCAAATTGGACTGGACTATTGATCTGCACTGTAACATCAGAGTGCCAAAATAGGAAAGGTGTGAAAAAAAGAAAGTACAAAAACATGTCATCCCTGAAGTCCTTAATACAAATGAAAATACCTCATAACTAGTATACCACGCAAAGTACAGTTGTGTACACTTACCATAAATGTAGATGTTCGAGTGTATTCACTGTTGCAGTCATTACATTTGGGTAATCTGCTGGCAGGTTGCCCTCAGTCGGCCTGAATAACAAAGTCTTGGGTCCTGCGTCAGTTGCTGTCTTTTCTTCCATGACGTCAAGTCATCAGAGGTATAAAACATGCAGCCGACGCCATTTTAATCAGTTTTTCTTGTCCCAGATGTCAGGTGCCCCCCCAAATGGGGAGCAAAATATATATATATATATATATATATATATATATATATATATATATATATATATATGCATGTAATTTAGAACACAAAAAATTTACCTCGAACTAAAAGCAAATACACCAAAAAACGGCTTTTGAGCACAGTAAAAGAAAGAAGAGGTATAAGAGAGGAATAGGGGGTTGGCGGGTGGGTAACCAGGACTGCAACAGTGAATACACTCGAACATCTACATTTATGGCAAGTGTACACAATTGTACTATGTTCTTTGTGTTTCACTGTTGCAGTCATTACATTTGGGTAGAATCCCAAAGCTATGGTTGGGAGGATGGAATTATACAGCATTAGGAGCAGCTATAAGGCCCTGAAGGGCAGCAGTGGCAAAACCTGCTCTGGATTTAGAAAACAGAGGTAAATGGTAATGTTTGGTGAACATATGAACTGAGCTCCAAGTAGCAGCTTCTAGAATGTCTCTGGTAGGAGCTCCTCTGAGAAAGGCTGCAGAAGTAGATGCAGCCCTGGTGGAATGGGATCTGATCCCCTTGGGGACAGGTTTACCATGGTGCATGTAGCAGAAACTAATACAATGGCTTATCCATTTATTTATTTTTTTTATTTATTTATTGCAGTTGGTTTACCAGGATAGTCCATTGGGCCAATAAAGAACCCATTTTCAATGGAGTCCTGGGGAGAAAAGCTCCAAAAGAAAAAGAACAAAAAACAAAATGTACATTCAACATTTGGCAGTGACAATCTAGGTACAGAGAGTTATTAATACAATGTAGGCAGAATAAAAGTAAAACTAATCAGATATAGAATAGCTGTATAACAGTTAATACAATGAGAAAACACATGCTAATAATAGAAAAAAAATGAAACATTAATACAGATTAGAGAACAAGCATAGTAGCTAAATAAAGTAGGATATGATATAGAAGGACATTAAGTAGAGTTAGTTATGTGGGGTGGGAGCAAGAGCATTCCCACTGTGATGCTAGGTGTAGGAAAAGAGAATTTTTGAAGGTAGAGTGGTTAGAGGTGGTGCGGATGCTTGGTGGAAGGGAGTTCCAGAGGCGAGTGAGGCTGAAGGAAAGAAGGTTTTTGCCTGGGGGATGAGTAGGTTTATGCACTTCTAGCAGATTTTGATTATTAGACCTTAGAACTCTGTTAGGTAGGTGCATTTTAAAAGCAGAGGAAAGGGGTTTAGAATAAGCTTATGGGCTAGAGTTAGTTGAGTGTAAGTTAGTTGATTAGGAAGTTCTAGCCATTTTAGTTTATGGAGGGAGAGACAGTGATGAGCGGAAGACCTATGGCTGGTGGCAAATTTTGCAATTTTGTTATAGCAGGAGGTAAGCTGTTTTTTTAACAAGGACTGAATATTAGTTAGTAGTGGGGCGCCATAGAGAAAGGAGGGGATAAGGAAGGAAGTAGAGAGAGTGATTTTAGTGGTGGATGTGAGGTAGGCATTCTGTCTATAAAGCATGCCAAGTTTTTGATGTGTTTTTTTGATGTTTGTTTGCAGGTGGGAGTTAAATTTAAGTTGGTTGTCGATTTGGACCCCAAGCAGTTTGGTCTCTGACACTATTTCGAGAGGTGAGTTGTTTTGGCTAGTAATTAAGAATGTATTCATGTCGGGAGGAGTGACTTTGGAAAGAGTGAATAACAATAGTTTGGTCTTGGTAGCATTAAGAGCTAGATGATTGCTTAGCATCCATTGCTCTGTGGAAGAGAAGGCATCTTGAGTAAGTTTTTTAGTGTAGTGATAGAAGAGGCAGAGCAGATGATAGTTGAATCATCTGCATATTGGATGATGCTAGAGAAAGGGATTGACTTGTGGAAGTCGTTAATAAAGATATTGAAGAGAAGAGGACCCAGTATGGAGCCTTGAGGAACTCCTGTAGTACTAAGGAAAGAGGAAGTGGCTTTCCATTTTACAGCTTGATATCTGTTAGATAGATAACTAGAGAACCAGTTCAAAGAGGAGGAGGATAGGTAGAGTTTGGAGAGTTTAGTTAAGAGCAGGCTGTGTGAGATGGTATCGAAGGCTTTGGAAAGGTCAAGGAGTAAAGTGGAAACAATTTGTCCCGAGTCACGGGCTTTATTTACAATTTCAAGGAAGGAGAGGAGGGCAGTCATAGTGCTATGATTGGGTCTGAAACCGTGCTGTATGGGAGTTATAAGATTGTTGTCTATGAGTTGGGGTAGGAGTTGAAGTTGCACACATTTTTCAAGGATTTTTGAAATGGGGGATAGGATGGCTATGGGATGGAAATTAGTAACGTTATTATTGTTACCACCTTTGTGTAGTGGTATAATAAAGGCTTGTTTCCAAATTTGGGGAACTGTGCATTCTTGTAGGGAGCGGTTAATTAAGATGCTAATGGGGTAGGCAAGTGTTTCAGCAGCTATACTGAGAAAGTAAGAAGGGATATTGTCAGGAGCATTGGTACATGGTTTCAATTTCTGAAGGAGTTTCCTAATAGTAGATGTAGGTATGGGGTTTAGAGAGAAGTGAGTGCAGTCGGGGGGGGGGGGGTTATGGGGTGATGGTGATGAGGATGGAATATGTGTAGAAGAGGGGGTAGTGGAGTTGGGGGGGGGGGAGTAGGGAGAAGAAGTAGAGAGAGTGGGGGTGGGTGAGGGGGTATTGGATGATAGGGAGGAGTTGGAGAATGAGGAGGTCAATTTGGAAATAGAGTCAATAAAGAAAGAAAGAATTAAATTGGGTGGCTAAATCAAGTTCTGTAGAATTTGGGTCTGGGGTAGGAGTATCTGGTTTGCTGGGCTGGAGGAGAGTAGAGATCCCTTTCCAGAATTTTTGAGGGTTGTTTTTGTTATGGTTTTGGAGTGTAGAGAAATAGTTTTTACGATCATAAGTAATGAGTTTTTTTACTTTATTCATTTTATATTCAAGGAGTGGAGTTGTCTTATGTTTTAGACTTTGTCTCTCTGTCTCATGGTAGTGAGAGTACTTTTGGAGAGCCATGGGGCTGATTTAGTTTTATTCTCTTTGTCCGTAAGGGAACTTGGGAGTCTAGTAATTTCAAGAATGTTGAGTTGAAGTATGAGACTGCATTGTCTAGAGGTAGTGTTTTTAAACAATTCCAATTAATTGCTTGTAGTGAGTTAGAAAAGGTTGTTGGGTTGAAGTTTTTTTGGTCACGGATAGTAATATAGTTATGGGTTCGTTGAAGGATAGTGGGAAGCCGGTGGGTAAAGGTGGGTATGTGGTCACCAAGTGGGTGGGAAGAGTGCCACTGTTGGTGAAATAGTGAGGCTGGGACACTAGAATCCAGTCCAATATACTCCCATTGGAGGCGTTTTTGGCTGGGTGAGTTACCAGAGTGATGAGTTGTGAGAAATTGTAGAGGTTGATGTTAATGGGGTTTGAAGGAGACTGGATATGGGCCCAGTTAATGTTTACATCTCCTAGGATTATGGTTTCATTACTAATGTTACTGGATAGCCAGGAAAGGATAAGTTCGAGAGTGGAGATATTATCTCCTGGGGGATATAAAGGGAAGCTATGCATATGTATTTATGATCATTGATTTGTAGTAGGGTAAGGAGAAGTTTTGTTAAAGTGTGGGATAGGTTTGCTGTAGGGAGAGACTACTAGAGAGGAAGAATATAGAAGGGCTACTCCTCCACCTTTTGCTCTGTCTTTTCTTATTATGGAGTAGTTTGGAGAGACTATTTCAGAATCTTTAATGTGTGGTTTTAGCCAGGTTTCAGAAATAGTGAGGATGTCAGGTTTATTGTGTGTGAGCCAAGCATGAAGGTTTGGGACTTTGTTTACTACACTTTGGGAGTTTAAGGAAGTGAATAATAGAGATTTATTTATGGTGGTTGTAGTGGTGGGGCCTGGATTAGGATGGATGTCTCCAGATATGAGAGTGCTAATCAGATGTAGTATGGAATAGTTTAGGTGAGTAGTTAGCAAGGAGATGAGACTGGGTTCTTTTGTGAATTGGAGGGTTTTGCTAGTAGTTATGGTGATAGAGTTAGCGTGGTAGTAGATAAGTTTGTGTCGAAAAAGAAGGAGGTTATCTGAGGGGTATAAATGGGGGGAGATAAGATGGTATGAGTGTGAAAAAGGTGAGTTGTGAGGATTAGTTATGTGAAAGTGCTGGAAGTGGATGGAGATTGTGGGCTGGGAAAGATGGTAGGAAGAGGATAAGGTAAGGAGTAGTAATAGTGAAAGGAAGAGGAAGGAGTGTATAGAGAGCATGAGGGGAAAGGGTTTAATAGAGTAGTAGTATTAAACTAGAGAAGTAAGGTATATAGGAGATAGTATGTATATAGGAACTAGATGTTATCTAGGTAGTAGTGTATGGGGAGTTGTATTAGATTGGAGGGGGTGTGGTTTGGGTGTGGGAATATAATGGGACTGGTTATGTAGGATAATGATGGGGAGTTAACTGTAAGTTGGTTTTGGGAAAAAAGAGGATGTGTTTTGGAAGAGGGATACTGATTGGAGTAGTGTGGAAGTGGGTGTGGTATTAGGAGGAATAAATGTAGATGTACTGGGGGTGGGTGGGAATTGGGGGCAGGGTAGGGGAGGTGGGAATTGGGGGCAGGGTAGGGGAGCGGAGTGAGCCTGCATGCCCAGAGAGCAGAAGAGAGACTATCAGTAGAGCAGTGTTTGTAAAGTGTAAGTAATAGAAGGGTAGGTGGAGGTGGCCTAGCTAAGTTGGAAGAGTGGGCTAAGGTATTAGGTGAAAAGAGAAATAGTCTGCTTTGAAATAGCCTTTCCCTCTGCCCCTACAGCAAATGCCACCAGTATTTGCTCAGATTTTCTTAGAGATTTTGTCCTGTTGAAGTAGAAGTAGAATGTTAGTTGTCTGTGTACATCCAATGAATGCAGAATCCACTCCCCCTTGTTCTGTGGATTTGGGAAAAAAGTTGGCAGATGAATGGTCTGATTAAGAGCCACACTGGATACCACCTTAGGCATAAAGAATGGATTGGTCTTGAGGGCCACCCTGTCCGGATAAAAGATAATGAAAGGCTCCACTGCCATGAGGGCCTGTAGTTCTGAAATCCTTCTAGCTGAAGTGACTGCTAAAAGAAAAGCCGTCTTCCAAGAGATAAATTTTATGTCTGCAGTAACAGCTGGTTCAGAAGGAGGAAGGGTGAGTTTTTCCAGCACAAAATTGAGGTCCCAGGCAGGAGTTGGTGCTCTCCTGGGAGGTCTCAAATTTTTGGCCCTCTGAGGTACTGCTTTAGCAGGGGATGCGAAAAGAGAGGAGGGCTCTGTGTTGTAATGAGCTGAAATGGCAGAGGCATGGATTTTTATGAAAGAAAAAGATATGCCCTTATGAAGCATCTCAGTTAAATATTGCAGAATCTGAGTAATATTGGGCATTGTTGTGTTTATTCCTTGTGCTTGGTTCCAGGCACAGAATCTTTTCCATTTATCAGCATAAGATTTTTCTAGTAGTAGGCCTTCTTAGCCTCCAAAATGACATCCATCTCAGGTTTACTGAGAGATGTGACTGGTGAAATTAGTTCATTAGCCACGCTGCAAGATTCAGAGTTTGGAGCAGAGTGTGCAGAATTTGAAAGTTCTGCTGAGACAGTAGATAAGGTGTCTGAGGCAGGTACCACGGAGGAAGGTGTGGCATATTGCGTAGGAGTGGGTACCAGTGTTGGCGAGGCCAGTCTGGAGCAATCAGAATCATTTTTGTTTTTTCCTGTATGACTTCAGTAAAATCTTGGGGAGCAGAGGGGGAAAGGCATAGACTGATAGGTTTTTCCAGCTGAAGGATAGAGCATCCACTTTCCAAGCTTTTTTGTGATGAATTTGTGTGCAGAATTTATCCAACTGATAGATCTTTTTGCCTCCCCCCAAAACTATATCTGGGCTCCCCCATTTTAGTGTCAACAAGCTGAAGACTTATGGATCCAGTTTCCATTCATGTGGGTCCATAAGATTTCTGCTTAGTTCATCTGCCAGAATATTTTGCTTTCCTGGCAGGAACTGAGCTTGTAGATGTATTTGGTAAGTCAAGGCTGTTTTCCACAAGTCCATGGCTAGTCTGCAAAGGGGGTAGGAGTGGGTACCCCCCTGCTTGTTTATGTACCACATAACTGTGGTGTTGTCAAGTCTATCAGTAGCTGTCCTGGATGAAGAAAGTCTTTGCAGGCTGTCAGAGCATTCTGTACAGCTAGCATTTCTTTTTGGTTGATATGTAGGTACATTTGATTTGGGCTCCATTCACCCTGAATGCATCTCCCTGCCAGATGGGCCCCCCAAGCATAATCCGATACGTCTGTAGTCAGGGTTTGGGTGGCAGGGAGTGAAATGAATGACCGTCTCTTGTTTTGGTGACAGGCCTCTTCCCACCATAGGAACTCCTGTTGCAGGCAAGGAATGACAGGAATCATTGTTGCAAGGCTGTGACAATGTTGACTCCACAGGTTTTTTAGGTACCATTGAAGTTTCCTCATATGCAGTCTTGCATATGGAATTAGTAGAATGCAGGAAGCCATGAACCCCAAAGCCTGCAGAATTTGTCTTGCAGATAGCTGGGTTTTTGTAGCCACTTGTTTGAAGTATGTCATCAATTGAATTTGTTTGTCTGGCATGAGGTAAGTCATCTGGGCAGTTGTATTCAAGCTTGCACCCAGGAATGCAATTATTTGAGAGGGTACCAGTTGTGATTTCTTTTTGTTTATGGTGTACCCTAGGCATGTTAGAAGCCTTTTTACAAACACCAGATGCTGTACAAGAGTGTCCCTGTTTTCTGCCTGAATTAGACAATCGTCCAGATAAGGATAAATTTGAATGTCTCTGTCTGCAAAATGCAATTACTGGTGCCAGGCACTTTGTGAAGACCCTGGGCACAGTAGATAAGCCAAAGGGCAGTGCAGAAAACTGGTAATGCAAATAGCCTGCCTTGAAGAGGAGGTATCTTCTACAAGATTCCCTGATTGGGATATGCAGGTACGCCTCTTTTAAGTCTAGAGTTACCAACCAGGCATCCTTGCCCAGCATAGGCAGTAACTGTTGTAGAGTCAGCACCTTGAATTTTGGAATGTCCAGGAAAGTATTTAGAATGGATAAGTCCAGAATTGGACGCCATGATTTGTCTTTTCTGGGTACCAGGAAAAGTCTTGAATAAAAACCTTGTCCTTTTTCCTTTTCTGGTACTGGTTGAATAACTCCCATATCCATGAGGGACATAACTTGTTTCTGGGCCTCTGCCCACTGATTTGGAGGCAGATCTGGCCATCCGTTTGGAATTGGCAACGTGTGGAAATGATATCTGTATCCCTGGGATACTATCTTTAAAACCCACTTGTCCTGGGTAATTAGATGCCAATTTTGTGCATGAAGTGCTAGTTTTCCCCCAAAAGGGGCTGCCAAAAGAGAAGTGCTTGGAAATGGCAGAGGAAAGTCATTGGGACTGTTTACTGTAGGGGGGTGCCTTGCTACTTCCAGATTTGGAGGTGGAGGCACCCCATTGTTTTGTTCTGTAAGTTCCTTGTGACTGAAACCTAGAGCCTTTGGAGTGTCTGGGTTTGAACTGAGCAGCTCTGTTGGGTACTGGAAAGGAACAATTCTTAGTAGGCCAGTGCCTACTGAACCTTGGTGGCTGCACTTGTAGGAAATCTTTTACAGTTTGCATAGATTTAGCTTTGTCTTCCATCTTTTTCAAAACTTCTTCTGCCTTATTACCAAATAGACTGTCCTGTTGTAAAGGAGCATCCAACAATTTTGCTTTAACATGATCAGGCAGATTTGGCTCCTTGAGCCAAGCATGCCTTATCACAGATCCAGTTACGGCGGCCCTCCAAGAGGCCTCCAAGGAATCAAAACCACATTGCAAAGTATGCTTTTCAACTTGTTCAGCTGAAAGCAATAAATCCTGTAAAGTACAGTTTTGTACCTACCATAAATGTAGATGTCCGAACAGGATAGCATCTGCAGTCATAACAAATGGGTTGTCCTGTCGTCAGGCAGCCCTTGGATTCCAAAGTCTGGGTCTGGCCTCGGCTGGTGTCGCACTTCACCCGGCGTCATCTCTGCTGGTCTTGGTATAAAGGCATCAGCCGGCCATTTTCCTCAGTGTTTCTTGCCCCAGATGCCAGTTGCCCTCTTGGAAAGCTAAATTTTGGATAAATGCCAATGTTTCCAAAAAGTAGAAGGCAAACACAAAAATAAGCATGTATGTACATATATACAAACAAATACACCATAAGAGACCCCCAGCTAGCTATTAGGAGGGTAAATACCTAGGAGTACCACAGAGGGAAGGAGGGTGGGTAATCCTGACTGCAGATGCTATCCTGTTCGGACATCTACATTTATGGTAGGTACAAAACTGTACTATGTCCTTCAAGGATGCATTTGCAGTCATAACAAATGGGTAGAATACCATAGCCAAACTAGGGGAGGAGGAAGAAGAATTATGGTGTAGTTAGGATCCCTTGCAATACAGCAGTGGCAAACCCTGCCCGGGATCTAGAGTATAGAGGTAAGTTATAATGCTTGGCAAATGTATGCACGGAGGTCCAAGTAGCCGCCTCAATAATGTCCTTGGTTGCCACTCCTCGTAAGAAAGCTGTGGTAGTGGCTGTAGCTCTTGTAGAGTGAGGTCTTATGTTCTGTGGAATTGGTTTTCCATGGTAGGAGTAACAGAATCTTATGCAATTTCCTATCCATTTGGAGATCATCTGTTTGGAAATTGCTTTTCCTTCCCTTCCTGTTGCATAGGCTACTAAAAGCTGGTCAGTTTTTCTGTTACCTTTGGTTCTGTCCAGGTAGTAGCGTAAATGTCTATGTACATCCAAGGTATGCAGCAGTCTTTCCCCCCTGTTCTGTGGATTGGGAAAGAAGGTAGGTAGGTGGATTGCCTGGTTTAGAGACACTCTGGATACCACCTTAGGCATAAATGTAGGATTAGTTCTCATGGACACTCTATCTTGATGGAAGATTAGGAAGGGTTGTACTGCCATTAAGGCTTGTAGTTCCGAAACCCTCCTTGCTGAAGTAATTGCCAGTAGGAAAGCAGTTTTCCATGATAGGTGTTGAAGGTCTGCAGTTGCTGCTGGTTCAAATGGAGTGTCAATTTTTCTAGCACAAAGTTCAGGTCCCATGCTGGTAATGGTGGTTTCCTAGGAGGTTTTACATTCTTGATTCCTCTGAGGAACTGCCTGAGTAGAGGATGTGAGAAGACAGGGGATCGAAGCTATATTCTGCAGAAATAGCTGATGCATGTATCTTGATGGAGGAATAGGACAGGCCTGTATGGAGAAGCTCTGCCAAGTACTCTAGGATGTTAGCAATATCTATCTTGACACATCTTTTCCTCTTTCAGTACTCCAAATGACAAACCTTTTCCATTTTCCTGCATAGTTCCTTCTTGTTGAAGGTCTGGGGCTTCAAGGATAATGTCTTTAACCCTTTGGGATAAGTCTGGGTTAGTTGCTGTTATGTGATGTTCCAGGCAGTCAGTTGCAGAGTTTTTAGGTTTGGATGCATGATGTTGTAGTTGTTCTGAGTTAACATCAAAGGCATCAGGGTAGTGTCCACATTCTCCCGAGACATGCTCCTCAGTAATGGATACCAGTGTTGTCTTGGCCAATTCGAGCTATCAGAATTATCCTTGGGCGTTCCTCTTTGATTTTCAGTAGTACCTTGTGCATCAAAGGAAGAGGTGGAAATGCATATGCTGTCAGGCCTTTCCAACTGAAGGATAGAGAGTCCACCTTCCATGCAAGTGGGTGGTATGTCCTTGTGCAGAATTTCTTGAGCTGGTGATTGAGTGGGGATGCGAATAGGTCTATTTGTGGCATTCCCCATTTCTTTGTGATGGCCTTGAAGATGTCCGGGTGTAGCATCCATTCGTGAGCATCCGAGGTAGTTCTGCTTAACATGTCTGCTAGGGTGTTTTCTTTTCCCGGTACAAATATTGCCTGTAACTGGATGTTGTAGCTCAGAGCCATATTCCAAAGGTCCAGAGTCATTCTGCATAGGGGGTATGAATGAGTGCCTCCCTGTTTGTTGATGTACCACATGACTGTGGTGTTGTCTGTCCTTATTAAATGGCCTCCCTTGAGGAAAGGTCTGAAATTCTGGATTGCTAGTTTTACTGCCAGCATTTCTTTTTGATTTATGTGCAGGTGCAGCTGGTCTGGAGTCCATAATCCTTGTATGCATTTGTCCAACATGTGTGCCCCCCAGCCTAGGTCTGAGGCGTCCGTTGTGATGGTTTGACTTGTTTGAAAGTTGTGGAAGGGCAAGCCTGGGTTTGACTGGCATGCTTGAGCCCACCATAGGAACTCTTGTTTCAGGCATGGGATTAGTGGGATTTCGGTTTCTAAGCTGTGCCTGTGTTGAGACCATAAATTCTTTAGGTACCACTGTAGCTTTCTCATATGCAGTCTGGCATGGGGGACCAGGATTATGCATGATGCCATGAAGCCCAAGGCCTGCAGTACTTTTCTTGCTGTTAGTTTGTTCTGCTTTGTTAATGCCAAGAAGTAAAGAGGGAGTTGTTCTTGTTTTTCTGCAGTTAGGAATGCCATCTGTTTTACTGTGTCCAATTCCGCACCCAGGAATGTTCTTGTTTGGGATGGTATCAGTCTTGACTTTTTTAAATTGACTGTGTATCCCAGGGCTTGTAGTAAGCAAATGACTCTTTGTAAGTCTTTTGTCAGCTTGCTTTTGTTGTCCGCTTGTATCAGGCAGTCGTCCAGGTATGGATAAATTTGGATTCCCTGTAGCCTGCAATGAGCGATTACTGATGCCAGGCATTTTGTGAATACTCTGGGCGCAGTAGATAAGCCAAAGGGCAATGCTGAGAATTGATAATGCTATGATCCTGCAAGAAATCTGAGGTATCTTCTGCAATTTGGTCGTATGGGGACGTGCAGGTATGCCTCCTTGAGATCTAGAGTTACCAGCCAACACTCCTTGCCCAGCATGGGAAGAAGTTGCTGTAGGGTCAGCATTTTGAATTTTGGGACAATGATGAATGTGTTTAAGACGGACAGGTCGAGAATAGTCTCCAACTTTTCTCTTTTCTTGGTACTAGGAAAAGTCTGGAGTAGAATCCTTTGCCCTGTTCTGTTAGTGGTACTCTTTCCACAGCTCTCATCTTTGTTAATTGAGCTATCTGCTTTAGAGCTTCTGTTTTTTGATTTGGAGGTAGGTTTGGCATTCCTCTTTTTACTGGTAAGGTGTGGAAGTGAAACCTGTAGCCTTGGTCTATGGTTTGCAAAATCCACTTGTCTTTTGTGATATAGTGCCAATTTTTTGAAAATAAGGCTAACTTTCCGCCTAAAGGTGCTGCTGTTTGTTCCCTGGTAGGCGGTGTCAGAGCCAAGTCACTGTGATTGTCCTGTTGCAGTGGCAGTGGTTGTGTCTGTGCCTCATTGGTTATTGCCTTGCCACTGGCGTCCTCTGTAGGCACCTCCTCTGGATTGATTTCTGCCTCTGGAACGTCTATTCCTGCCTCTCTGAGATTTTGGGGAGTCTGGAAAGGACCAATTTTTGGAAGGCCAGTTCCTGCTAAACCTTGGGGGCTGAACCTGTAAGAAATCCTTAACTGTTTGTACAGATTTTGCCTTCTCTTCCATTTTCTTCATTACTTGCTGAGCAGGAGTACCAAATAGACTGGCCTTATCCATAGGAGCATCTAACAGCTTTGCTTTAACATGATCCGGCAAGACCTGTTCTTTCAACCATGCATGCCTTCTTATAACTGTGCCAGTCATGGCTGATCTAAATGAAGCCTCCAGTGCATCATAGCCACATTTTAAAGAATGGTTACTAACCTGCTGAATGTTATTCACCATTTCTAAAACATATTTCTTATCTAAGGAGTCATCAGAGGACAGTTTAGTTAACTGATCAAGCATAAACTCTTGGTATTGGATCATATGAAACTGACAGTTCAAAGCTCTAGCTGAGAGAGTAGCAGAGGTGTAAACGTTTTTCCCATCTCTCTAAGGACCTGGATTCCCTTTCAGAAGGAGAGGGTTTTTGCTGAGGTCGGCTACTGCCTTAGGCCCCTGGGAGATAGTCTCAGGATCTGCAAGTGGGGCCTTGTATAGGTGGTGATGAGTGTCTGGTACCCTGTAAAACCTATCTGGTTTGACAGGGGCTGGAGGTAAAGTATCAGGAGCAGTGCAAACATCATTAAATGCATCATCCACAACAGGCAGAACAGGAGGTATAGCTAAGGGCCTATGTTGTGGTAAGTGTAGAAAGGTCCTAAGCCTTTTCTTGAATCTGAGAAATCTTGTCCCTGCCATTGGAATTGTCCTCTCATGGCATGTAAGGTTTCCCCAAAGGAAAATTCCTCTGGTGGAGAGGCAGATGGAATAGATTCTTCAGCATCGGAATCTTCATAAGTAGAAAAAGGAGCCTCTGGATGTTCTGTAATGTCTGAGTCATCCGAAGAATCATCAGAGGGCACTGGCTCTGGGGCTCTACTCTAGGTCTCTTTTCTGGAGGCTGAGAGGCCCTGTCTGGGTGAGATTGGGATCCCTAATTAAAGAGATGAGATCCTCTGCCAGAGTAAGCATTTGTGAACTGGACCTGGGCCTGTGTGGGGGCTTAACAGGCACTGATTTAGCAGTTTTGGCTGCTTTAGCCCTGGCAAAGGCCTTAATAGACATGGCTGCAGGAGGCCTAGCAGCACCACGTGCTGGGGTAGAGACATCCAAAGGGATGGTGTCTGATAATTCACTAGGAACCACATTAGTAGGCAAAACTTCAGAGGCCGATTCAACTAGGGTAGCAGGAGCCTCGGTAGTAGTCATGGATTGGCTGAAGATTGACCCGTTGCTCGGTTTTGGCGAAACCGAGACACTTTGCTTAACCGTGGTTTCGGCTGAAACCGCGGACGTGTCGGTCTTTTCTTTGCGTTTTTAACAATTTGAGTAGTCGGAGGATCCGGCGGCATAATGTACGCAAAATCTGAGCGAAAAACTGTTCAGCAAACTCCGACCGGCGCCTAAGCGTTCCGGTTGAAGGAAGCACAGGCTAAACAGGCTGCTACGCCGTGGTCTGGGCCTAAACAAGGTAAGCAGTAAGAGTGGAAATCTTTATGAGGTATTTGTTTCCCACAAGTTAAACAGTTATTTACTTTTTCTGACATCGGCTGAGGCAAGAAAGAGTCCCCAACGGGTACTTAGCTTTTAGAAGTCTTGAGTAGTATTCGGTAGTAGTAATCTCTGGATCTGACCGACCGGCACTTGCGAACAGCTTCTGCTTGGCCACGGCAAGAAAGACTGAGGAAAATGGCGTCGGCTGATGCCTTTATACCCGAAGACCAGCAGAGATGACGTCGGGTGAAGTGCGACACCAGCCGAGGCCAGACCCAGACTTTGGAATCCGGCCGACCGAAGGGCTGCCTGACGACAGGACAACCCATTTGTTATGACTGCAGATGCATCCTTGAAGGACATCTCTATTTTCCACACAGTCAGAAATCAACATCATTTTCTGTTTCAGTAAGCCCATGACATGCTGTTAATATTTAAGCATATGAAATTGACAGTTTAAAGCCCTGATTGCCAGGGTTGCACACGTGTAAACCTTCTTACCCCATCTATCCAGCGCCCTGGAGTATCTATCAGAAGGGGTAGTATTTTTAGCAGTAGAAGCCTTAACACCCTTGGGACCCTGAAAAATTGCTTCAGTGTCAGCAGTAGGGTTTTTAAAAAGAAACTTGTGGGAGTCAGGAACCCTGTAATATCAGTTTGGCTTACTTGGTGCCGGAGGCAGGGAATCAGGAGCCATGCTGGATTCTAAGAAAACATCATCAACAATGTCTAAAACAGGAGGTATATCCAAAGGCCTATGCTGAGGAAGAAGGAAATCCCTAAGCCTCTTTTTGGATTCTGAAAAATCCTGACTCTCCCAATGAAAATGTTCCCTTAAGGTATGCAACGTTTCTCCAAAAGAAAAATCCTCAGGAGGAGAAGCAGAAGGAATGGATTCTTCTGCATCAGAGTCCTCATAAGGTGGAACAGAGAATTCCTGATCTGAAGAGGAATCAGAAGAAATGGAAACCTGATCTGAAGATTCAAAATCAGTGCCTTGCCTAGGCCTCTTAGCAGGAGGGGGTTGGGAATCCCTGATCAAGGTAATTAAATCCTCAGTCATTTTGATCATTTGTTTTTTAGGCATAGGGACCTGAACACATGGGCCCATGTGTCGGTTTTAGACACAGAAGTTGGTTTTGGCCTTTTTTTTGATGATGGCGTTGGTTTAATATACAAATCTTTAGGTCTGAAAATACCCTCAGAAGCCGGTGCCTGCTCAGCGACTCCAGACCCATGTAAGGGAGAGACATCCATGGGTTCAATACTTGAAGTATCTCGCGGCATACCGGACTCCGAATGGGTCTTGGTAGAGGCCTGCGAATCAAAAGTAGTGGGCATCAGGGGCTGCGAAAGTGCCTCACTGAGTACTGGCAAACCAGCGACTGGCTTAGGGGAAGCTTCGTTATCGGTTTTGGATCTCGACTGCCTCTACGGTCTGTCTTTTTCTTTGCTTTTTTTGTGAATTCTGGTTGTCGGATTGCTAACCGACGACACTTCTGGATAGTTAAATCTTGAGCCAAAATATTTGGAAGCAAAAATATACCGACACTTAATAGTGCATTGGTTAAATTTAGCACAAAACCGACAGCAAGGCACGTTGTGGTCAGGGCCTAGGCAAGGATTACAGTACAAATGAAAATCCTTGAGGTATTTGCTTCCCACAAGTAATACAATTATTAACTTTTACTGACATCGGTAAGGAGCAAGAAAAAGTTTCCTCAACAGGGTACTTAGCTTTAGGTTGAAGACTTCGGTTCTGAAAACTGAATACGAAAATTTCAGGAGTTGGCCGACCGGCACTTGCCAACTGCTTCTGCTTCGGGCACCGAGCGGCAAGAAAGACAGATTAAAATGGCGTTGGCTGCATGTTTTATACCCCTGACGTCATGGAAGAAGTGACAGCAGCCGACACAGGACCCAAGACTTTGTTATTCAGGCCGACTGAAGGCAACCTGCCAGCAGACTACCCAAATGTAATGACTGCAACAGTGAAATTCTAAGAACATCAAATACTGTACAAAACAGATCAGTACAGGAATAGCAAATGCTGAAAATGAGAAAGATAATACAATCTGTCCCTTAGACAGGAAGTGGCACTAAAAAAACCTGAGGACATCTTTCCAACACTGTTTAGACATAGCAAGAACCATCTCTAGCATACAGAACTGTAAACTAGAACACAGTATTTTTAAGGGAGAAGTTATAAAAAATGAAATTATGGATCATCCGTGAAGTGAAGGATTTAGTGTAGAAAATTCAACACAAATAATGTTACAGTATGATGGAACAATGAGACCCCAGATTAAGGAGAAACAGGTGGAGCAGGAGGCATCTGAAGACTTGACACAGTGATGCTCCGGAGCCTTCTGTAGACAAGTACAAAATTTCAGTTGAAGCTGCACAGCAAGAGAAGAATCAGGAAACAGCGGCAACTCTGACGGAGGCAATGTTGTGCTGTGATGGGCCAATGAGTTCCATTATGAAGCGGCAGGAGATTAAGCAGGGTACATCTGAAGAGAATGTTACAGGAAGATGTTTTGGAACTTTCTGTAGAATACCCACAGGAAATTGGGAGTAAAGAAAGTGCCATCGGTCTATAAGAAAATGACTTAAGGGAACAGCTAGCTTGATCTGATAGAGATGGACAGACATGTTAAGATCAATGAAAGAAGTAGATTACAGAACATATTTAAGACCCAAAATGTTAGAAGTTTGGTAAAATAGATGACCACAGTAATTAGGACTGTTAAGAGAAATTCTTCTGCTATAACAGAAATAAATAGGATATATTACTGTGCAGCTAAATTAATAACAGATAAGGTTGTACCACAAAAACATTGAACAATGGGGAAAGAAGGAAGTAAAATGCCACCATGGAAGTATTGAATAGAGAGAACTATAAAGCAATTAAAACAAGCAGTATTAATATTATAAGAATATAGAAGGAACAGATCACTAAAAATATTTAATAAGACAGTTGTAGTAGAAGCAGCACATTGTATCAAACCAGACAAGCATATATCATACACTATTGGAAATAAATTAAAAATATCAAAACAGGCAGAAGATGTGCAGATAGATAAAGGAAAAGTACAAATTAAGTAATTCACTGATGACCCTAAAAACGTTTTACAGAGAAAGGGGAAGCAAAGCAAAATGAATAGAAAACAAAGCAAAATGAATAGAGGACATTTTGAAGAAATATTTATGAAGACCCTGTAGAACATTACGATGCTGAATGGATAGAAAATTAAAACAATAAGGAGTTCTAGTGTAGAGAATATGAAATAAGATGAAGTAACGGCCACAGAAACTGACAATTAAGAAAAGCTCCTAAATGGAAAATGCCAAGCCCAAACACAGTACCTTTTGGCTAAAAGTATTAATATCTTTATGCAAAGATTTAGCTCTGAGAAAGAATTACTTATATGCACATTTTCAACAGACACCAAACTGGTTAACAAGAAAAATGATACTCCTCTTTAAGAGTGAACCTGCAAGCCATCATAAAATTTATACACCAATAACTTGCCTTCTGATGATATATCAGCTAAATACTGGAATATATATATATATATATATATATATATATATATATATATATATATATATATATATATATATATATATTTATAGTCATTTAGAAAAAAATCAATTATGGCAAAAGAACAAAAGGGCAACAAAAAAAGCCATATGAAACAAATTATTATTTGTTGTTAAAATCATAATACAGCATTGTAAAAAGGGGAAGAATCTAAGCATGGCATGGATTTATTATAAAAAAAGCATATGACAACATCTCACATTCATGGATAAAGGAATGCTTACAAATGTACAAGATACACCATACATTTATCAATTACAGTGGCCATGAAACAGTAGTATACCATTCTGCAGTTTAGCCATGTCAAAGGACAAATTATTATCCCAGGGATAAAAATTTAAAGAGGACTATTCCAGGGTGACTGTCACCACTGTGGTTGTGTCTTGCCCTTAATGTATTAAGCTGTTTAACCTTGTGTAAAGACTTCCTATCTACTTTTTGTTGATGACTTAAAACTGTGTAGTTCATCAGATAGAGTTGAAAGCACAACTGCAACTTTTTCAGATAATGTCATTTGGTGTTGATAAATGTGCAAAAACAACGTTTAAAGAAGGAAAGCTGCAGCACCAAGAAAACATCAATCTGGGACAGGAATGTGATATAAATGAGTGTATAAATATTTGGGAAGTGAAGGATTGGCAATAAAAAATGAACTACAAATAAAACTCAGTAAGGAATACTTCAGAAGACTAAAACTTAATACTCAAAAATGACTTGACATCTAGGAATAAAGTCCAAACTATAAACTGTCGGGATGACTAACTAGCCCCAAAGATATTGGATCAGTTGGAAAGGAAAACAATAAAAGTGCTTCATGTTTATCAAATGATACCAAAAAAATCAGACTATGTCAAGATTACATAGCCCTCGAGTTGTAGGAGGTATGGGACTCCTTGAAACTGACTACACGTATACAGCTGCAGTCTTTGGACTGCATGCATATCTGCTGACCTCACCAGATCCAAACATAGTGGATGTTTTAAAACATGAGGAAAAGAAGTCCAAAATAACTTATCTGCTTAGTTTAGCAGAAGCATTTTAGTGTTAAACAGGAATAGAAATCAAACCAGAAATATACAACTGACAAACAGCAACTGCATGGGCCAAAAACAAAAGAAATAATACAAGGATAAGGTCCAGATGAGAATGAGAGAAATGTGGAAAAGGCATAATTATTGTGGTAAGTACACAGATCTCCTGGAACGACCTCAGGACAATCAGCATTAGAAACAGGAATGGTTATGGAGATGAAAGGTTAATAATGGTGGCTCAGGATAGTGGACCACATACATGTTCATTTACAAAGCCCACTGAAAATATAGGAGAAACAGGCAAATGCAGGTTCTGCAAAGAAAAAAAAAGAATAATGTGGCAAGACCACTGCATTGGGGATTGTGTAAACACTAATATTGAGGTAGCCGGGAAACACTGGAAACAGAAAGCACAAAGACACTGGGACACAGCGGTGAGGTATTACTTATATGGGATTTACAATTACTCAAGTTTTACAACTAGCAGAAGTCATTCATTGGGAGTTATTAAGTTACTGTTAAATACTCTGCTTTAATATCCATTTGTAACTAGAAATGTAGTATGATGCTGGCACTCAGTTTAAGTTGGAGGAAAGAGTTCCAACAGCAGCTGTTTAAGAGGAAAGTTTTTTCTAATTGTTACAGGTATACTACCACAATGCCATCAAATGAGTATGGCTGATACCTCATTTGCACTACACCTGTTTGTGGTTTGGTGGCAGAATAATAAGGCTGCTTTTGTAGAGCAGTTACAACTCATGCAATTACCCTACAGCCCAGACTAGCTTTTCCTGTGTAACAATTGCTTTCCAGAAGGTGAAGGACTGGTGTTTTAGCTACAGTAAAGTACAGTTTTGTACCTACCATAAATGTAGATGTTCGAGTGCTCTTACAGCTGCAGTCATAACAGATGGGTTATCCTGCCGTCAGGCGGGTCCTCGGTCGGCCGAATTCCAAAGTCTAGGTCCGGCGTCGGTTGTCGTCACTTCTTCCCTGACGTCAGTGCGGCAGGGGTATAAAAGAGGCAGCCGACGCCATTTTCTTCAGTTTTTCTTGCCCCAGATGTCAGGTGCCCCCAGAAGGAAGGCAAACATAATGTTATGCAAAGATGCAATGTTGATAAATCAAAAACAGTAGTTGCAAGCAAATACACCGTAAAAGAATACCCCAAAAAGGTTATATGAAAAGTGTTTGTCATAAGGCCTGTCCTAAGAGGGGATGGAGGGAGGAAAACCTGGACTGCAGCTGTATGAGCACTCGAACATCTACATTTATGGTAGGTACAAAACTGTACTATTGTTCATTGTGCATACAGCTGCAGTCATAACAGATGGGTAGAATCCCAAAGCTAAGTAAGGGTGGTAGGCACTAAGTGGAACTAGGAGGGGCTAGGGATGCACTGCAGGACTGCTGTGGCAAAGCCCGCTCTAGATTTTGAGTATAGTGGGAGGTGATAGTGCTTGGAGAAAGTGTGCACTGAACTCCAGGTGGCTGCTTCCAAAATGTCCTTGGTAGGGGGACCCCCCCCCCCGAGGAAGGCTGCAGAGGTAGCTGTGGCTCTGGTGGAGTGGGATCTGATGCATGCAGGCACAGTTTTTCCATGAAATGAGTAACAAAAGCGTATGCAGTGGGCTATCCATTTTGAAATTGTCTGTTTGGAAATAGCCTTTCCCTGAGCACCTACAGCATAGGACACAAAGAGTTGCTCAGATTTCCTGAATGGCTTTGTTCTGTCCAAGTAGTAACGAAGTTGCCTCTAAATGTCCAAGGAATGTAGTAGTCTTTCCCCTTTGTTTTGTGAATTAGGATAAAAGGTAGGCAAAGTGGATAGTCTGATTCAAAGCTACACTGGATACTACCTTTGGCATAAAGGTAGGACTGGTTCGTAAGGAAACTCTGTCCTGATGGAAAATGATGAATGGCTGCACAGCCATGAGGGCCTGTAGCTCCGAAACCTTGCGTGCTGAGGTGATAGCCAGAAGAAAGGCTGTTTTCCATGACAAGTACTGTAACTCTGTTGAAGAAGCTGACTCGAAGGGAGGAAGGGTCAGCTTTTCCAATACGTAGTTGAGGTGCCAAGCAGGGACTGGTGGTTTCCTTGGGGGTTTTAAATTATTTGCCCCTCTGAGGAACTGCCTTAAGAGAGGGTGAGAGAATAATGGAGGATCTGTGTTGTATTGTGCAGAAATGGCTGAAGCGTGGATCTTGATGGAGGAGAAGGAAAGTCCATTGTTTAACATCTCAGCTAGGTACTGTAAAATTTGAGGTATATTTATTACCCAAGGATTCTGTCCCTTTTCTTGATTCCAGGCACAAAATAGTTTCCATTTGGCGGAGTAAGCCTTTCTAGTAGAAGGTCTTCTGGCCTCCAAGATAACATCCTGCACCTCCTTGGAGAGGAGAAACTGTTGGGAAATCAAGGAATTCTCCATGCAGCTAGATTTAGAGTTTTGAGATGGCTGTGAAGAGTTTTGTAGTTGTGCTGGGACAACAGAAGAGGGACTAGAGGTAGGATCCATGGTGGGGAATGTGTCAGGCTCTTCAGGAGCAGATACCAGTGTTGTCTTGGCCAGTTTGGAGCGATGAGAATCATTTTTGGCCTCTCTGCTCTGGCTTTTAATAGAACTTTGGGCAGCAGAGGAAGAGGTGGGAAGGCATAGACTGTCAATGTCGCCCAATTGAAGGAAAGTGCGTCCACTTTCCAGGCCTGTGGATGATAGGTCCTTGAACAAAATTTTTTCAACTAGCAATTTCTGTGGGTAGCAAAGAGATCTATGTCTGGCTGTCCCCATGCCTGAGTTATCTTTGTGAAAAGCTGAGGATGCAACTTCCATTCGTGTGGATCTGTCATATTTCTGCTTAGGTTGTCTGCCAGTGTGTTTTCCTTCCCTGGCAGGAATTGTGCCTACAGTTGAATTTGCAATTCCAGTGCTGTGTTCCATAGGGTCATGGCTTGCCTGCACAGGGGTATGAATGAGTTCCCCTGTTTGTTTATGTACCACATCACTGTGGTGTTGTCTGTCCTTATCAATAGCTGGCCTGGATGCAGTAGGTCTTTGAAGGTCATAATAGCCTTTTGCACGGCTAGCATTTCCTTTTGGTTGATGTGAAAGTGCTTCTCTTTTCGGGTCCATTTTCCCTGAATGCACTGATCTGTCATGTGTGCTCCCCAGGCGTAGTCTGAGGCATCTGTTATGATTTGAGTTGCTTGAGGTACACAGAAAGGAAGACCTGTGTTTCTTTGGCAAGCTTGAGTCCACCACAAAAATTCCTTTTGAAGGCATGGAATGAGTGGGATAATTGTTTCCAAGCTGTGGCTGTGTTCAGACCATAAGTTTTTCAGGTACCATTGAAGTTTCCTCATATACAGCTTTGCACATGGGATTAGTAGGATGCAAGATGCCATGAATCCCAGAGCCTGCAGGATTTTCCTTGCAGTTAGCCTGGTGTAAGTTGCCATTTTTCTGAAGTATTGAGACAGTTGCCCTTGCTTGTCTGGCGTGAGGTAGGCCATCTGGGTGGTTGTATCCAAGCTGGCACCCAGGAAAATTATTTGCTGAGAGGGTATTAGTTTTGATTTCTTTTTGTTGACTGTGTATCCCAGGAAGTTCAACAGTTTTATTACAAACGCCAAGTGCTGCAGTAGTATGTCCTTGCTGTCCACTTGGATCAGGCAGTCCAGATATGGGTAGATTTGTATCCCTTGTAGTCTGCAGAAGGCAATTACTGATGCCAGGCATTTCGTAAATACTCTGGGCGCAGTAGATAAGCCAAAGGGCAATGCAGAGAATTTTTAATGGGTTGAACCTGCAAGAAATCTGAGGTATCTTCTGTAATCTTGTCTGATAGGGAGATGCAGGTATGCCTCCTTGAGTTCCAGTGTTACCAGCCAAGACTCCTTGCCCAGCATGGGAAGAAGCTGCTGTAATGTGAGCATGTTGAATTTTGGCACCTGTAGATATGTGTTTAGGATGGATAGGTCTAAGATAGGTCTCCAATCTTTGTCTTTTCTCGGTACCAGGAATAGTCTGGAATAAAACCCTTGACCTTGTTCTTTTGCAGGTACCTCTTGAACTGCTTTCATGTCCATGAGAGCTGAAACTTGTTTTTGTGCCTCTGCCCTTTGATTTTGTGGCAGGTTTGGCATGCCTCTCATTTTTGGAAGGGTGTGAAAGTGGAACCTGTAGCCTCTGTCTATAATGTCCAGAATCCATTTGTCTTTTGTAACAATATGCCATTTTTTTGAGAATAATGTCAATTTTCCGCCCAAAGGTGCTGCCATTAAAGCTTTGCTTGGCAGGTGTAGGGGGAAGTCATTGTGTCTGTTTTCTAAAAGACTGTGATCTATCTTCTCCACATCTTGGGGTTGGTGCTTGCCACTGTCTGGCTCTGAAGGATACTTGAGGTTGCCCTCTACCCCTTGGGCGCCTGTATCTGCCACTTTGAGGTCTGTCCATGGCTGGAAAGGACCAATTTTTTGAAGGCCAGTTTCTGCTGAAACGTGGAGGCTGTACCTGCAGGAAATCTTTCACTGTTGCATTGATTTCGCTTTTTCCTCCATTTTCTTTAGCACCTCCTCAGCTTTAACACCAAACAATACATCTTTTTGAAGAGGTGCATCTAATAATTTAGCTTTGACATGATCTGGTAAGGTTTGCTCTTTGAGCCAAGCATGTCTACGTATAACAGACCCCGTAACAGCAGCTCTACATGAGGCCTCTAAAGCATCAAAACCACACTGCAAGGTGTGTTTACCCACTTGTTCTGCACCATGCAACAAATCCTGCAACTCTTAAATCTGGTTGTTCTGGTTGTGTCATCTTGCTTTTCAGCTGAGATACCAAAAACTGTTGATACTTTCACATATGGAACTGACAGTTTAATGCCCTCATGGTTAAAGTGGCCGAGGTGTACACCTTTTCCCCCACCTTTCTAAAGCTCTGGAATCTCTCTCTGAAGGTAATGGATGTTTAGCAGTAGAGGCCTTAATTCCCTTGGGACCCTGTGAAATTGTTTCTGGGTCAGCAGTATGGCTTTTATATAGGAACTGGTGAGAATCAGGAACCCGGTAATACCTGTCTGGTTTAACAGGAGCTGGAGGCAAAGAATCAGGATTAAGGCTGGCTTCTCTGTACACATCATCCAATATATCTAAAACAGGAGGGATAGCCAGAGGCCTACTCTGAGGGAGCAGAAGAAATTCCCTGAGCCTTTTCTTGGAATCTGAGTAATCTTGGCCTTCCCAGTGAAAGTGTTCCCTCAATATATGCAGGGTTTCCCCAAAAGAGAAGTCCTCAGGGGGGGAGACCGAGGGAATAGACTCTGCTGCATCAGAGTCTTCAAATGGGGAATAGGCATAATGCTGGTCCTCAGATAGTTCTGAGGTAATAGAAGCTTGATCTGAGGAAGGGTAGACTTCCTCTACTCTGGGCCTTTTGTCAGAGGGGGGTAGAGAACCCCTGATAAGAGTAATCAAATCCTCAGCTATTTTAAGCATCTGTTTTTTAGGCATGGTACCATGAGAGGGGGTCTGAGGAACCTGTTTTTTGGTTTTCATGGCTGCTTTAGATTTAGTGAAGACTTTAATAGAGAAGGAGGAAGGCCCGAAGACCCCTTGAGAAATGGCAGGCCTGTCTAAATTCTGAGTTTCCCCACCAGGAGTGGCATCGGGATCTGTAGTAGGAATGGGGGCCGAGGAGCCTGCGACCTCAGTGAAGACACCGGTAATGCATTGTTATCGGTACTCAGGGGCTGCGTAGGCGCCTCGCTGAGTACTGGAGAACCGGTAGTTGGCCTTAGCGTGGTTTCAGTGGGTGGTGCGGACCTCGTATGTTGGTCCTTATCTTTGCGTTTTTTGCTCAAAACTGGAGTCGGAGTATCCGACGACATAATATAATTAAAATTTTTGCCAAAAAAGTGAAGGGCAAACTCTGCCCGACACTTAATAGTGCGCTTATTGAATCTAGCACAAAAACGGCAAGCCGAGACGTCGTGGTCTGGGCCTAAGCAAGGTATACAGAAAGAGTGGAAATCCTTATGCGGTATTTGCTTCCCACATGAAATGCAATTATTAACTTTGTCTGACATCGGTCTGAGGCAAGAAAAGTTTCCTCAACGGGGTACTTAGCTTTCAAGAAGACTTCGGCTGAAATACTTTCGTAAATCTCAGGAGCTGGCCGACCGCCACTTGCGAACTGCTTCTGCTTGCAAGAAAGACTGAAGAAAATGGCGTCGGCTGCCTCTTTTATACCCCTGCCGCACTGATGTCAGGGAAGAAGCGACGACAACCGACGCCGGACCTAGACTTTGGAATTTGGCCGACTGAGGACCCGCCTGACGGCAGGATAACCCATCTGTTATGACTGCAGCTGTATGCACGATGAACATCTATAACACAATAGCATGAAACCAATTATAGATTTTGTAGTGAAACTTGCTCTTTCAACAATATTGTCTAAAATGGTCCAGCAGTTAAGGATCATAAAACAAAAATGTACTGGTTTTAAACAATCAGTACCTCCTTCTGAAGGCGGTCGAACAGATACTGTTGTGTGAGGACTTCACACCAATTTCTGTCCACTTCCTCACCAAGATGGCTGTCTTCACATTCCTTCAGCTTAACAAGAGCAGTAACCTGTTGAAAATATCAAAAGTAGATGGCATCAGGAAAAAAAATATCTGCAGCAGTAGCACATCTTCAAAACTTCAAACCTGGTTAAGTGCCTGATAAATCTCTGCATTTACCACAAATAAGTTCCTTGCTTTGCATGTTTTCCCCATCTGTCAGGAACAGTTTCAGCTTTAGCAATCTTAGTGAGAAACTGGAAAAAAAAATGGAAGAAGTTTCCTTACCATTAAGCTCATTCCTTGCTTCATTACTTGAACTGGAATCTCGGAGGGTATGCCACAAATCCATCAGTATGTGAATGAGCAGGTCTTTACCATCAATCTATATCTTTAGAGTATGCATCACAAATCCTCATTGCTCAGAGTATCATTCCACATGAAAACTACTTTCCAATGCATCTTATGTATATTGTAATCTGAAAATCCAGCATACCCTGCACCAAGAAATACACACTTTGCAAACCTGAAGCCTCACTTCATATAGCTTGTGCTACTAAAAAACTAACTTGCACAGATTTAACAACCCTTCACTGCCGTGCCTTAACTTACATAAGCAGATTATGCCATTAGAAAGTTCGTGATGTTGGCACATAGTTTAACTCTGTGCCTTCTAATACTACCAATATGTGCTTATAAGTTCCTCACATCTTCATAGGTTTACAGGTAGGTACTAGGCTAACTACCCTTGCAGACCATTTTAACCCTGGCTAATTTCCTCTCAATGGTGAGAATCAAGCCTTGTACCTTTTATCTGAGGTAAACACCTTAACCATTATGCCAACCCTCAACCCCCAGCACATCTCACCAGCAAATGGAGTCAAAAGCTACACATTATCTTTATCAGGTCTCTCAGAAAAAGAGCTTCTCTGTCACTGTCTGATGCTGAAGGAAGTTAGAAAGTTCCTTCCCAATATCCCAGCATTTTTTCTTGATGAGACAAGAAGTCTGATGGGCACAGACAGACTATAAGAAACACCACAATCAGATGTTATCCACAAGGGCAGTGCAGGACTGAAATGATTACCAGAACTACAGGTCGGGATTAAGGGTACATTTATGAGCATTATTTAAACAAATCTAGCTTTTTCAGGACATGACATGTCTGCAACTGTCTAAATTAATACCTCCAACAACAGGTGAAAAAAAGAGTGCTTTACTGAGAGGATTGCTAATCCAAAGGTTTAATAGGTTTAAAGGAAACATCTGCAAATGATGCATGCATTTCTTAAGTGTTTGGGTGCAACAATTTGTGAGACGTGCACATTTTTAATGCCAGATGGGTTGGGAAGCAGATTAGTACAAAATGGAATTCTCTAGCTAGGCTCTTGGTCAAGATCACCTAATACATATAGAACTACAGTAGATACCTATGTAACAACCTGTGTGCTAAGCACTATATCAACCAGCAGTTCCTCACATCCTTTAAACGAGTCCCAAGCAGCCGTATTTTAGAGAGAGGAATTGACAAGCTCAGGAAAGCATTAAGAATTGTCCTGTCAAAGCCAGCTCAAGACTTGGACTGCACAGCTAAGCTGTAACAACACTTCATTAGTGCATGAGGAATAAGAAGCTGCCTTACCAATGCCCATCACTACAAGGAAAAAAAATACCTCAATTAAAATGGAGTTTCACAGGTACTGTTAAAGTTGTGTCTAGTTTCTAGATAAGGAGATATACAGTAAGACAATCACACAGACAGGTATACTGTGTAGCAGTTGGCCTTATCAACCACATACAAAGAAAGTAATATGTTATTACAATATATAGTAATACACGAGGTAATCTTCCCTTGGCTGGTCCATGACTGTCCTTTATTCTTTCTTCCATTTGAAGTCAACATTTTTTTTTCTGAAATAACCATGCTTGGGGGCGCACACTCCTTACTGTAGTACATGCCATGTATTATGTACAGCACTAACAGAATAAGTCTACTCCGGAAACTGACGGTTTACCACAGTGTCTGCATATTAAGACAAAAAATGAAGAGCCACTGTTATAAACGTATACATAATACTTGTCTCATTCACAGGGATGTCCAATAACCAAAACTGGAGTCAGAGTTGTCAGAGGTTCCTCTCTTATGCCTGGAAGAAGGATAGGTAGCAGTGGAGGGGGCTCTTCTGAAATAGGTGGTCTTAGCTGGATAGTTTCTGTAGTACTTAGGTACAGGGGACACCAGAAGTTACTTAATGTCTTGAAGTTCCTTGCTTTCCTCCTAAAGATTCTGAAACAGTTCAGCAGACTGCTTTCCAAACAGGAGCTTGTGGTCTAGTGGAGCATCAAGAATTTTGGATTTGAAATCCTCAAGCAGGGGTTGAAGTCAAGCTATGAACATCTGCAGAGCACCGAGGCAGATGCAGCAGATCTGGCAGAAGCCTCTGCTGCATCATAACTGCATCTGATTGAGTGTCTGGCCACCTGGGATGCCAGGGACAGTTTTGATGCTATCTCAGTCTTGTTGGGAGAGTCAAGCAGGGAGGATACAAATGTAGATGCGTGGGATACAAAGTCCAAGGCATACTTAATCATATGGGTTTGGTAACTAATAGCTCTGAAGGCTAAGGTAGAAGAGGTGTAAACTTTCTTCCCTAGCCTTGTCCATGTTTTTACTGTCCTTATCAGTGGCCAGAAGAGACGGGGACGGGATCAGTCTTGACTGCTTGTCTGGGGATCTCTGCAGGGTTTGCCAAGGGGGGTAGCTTTGCAAGAAATTTGTGGTCATCAGGCTCCTTGTAGAAACGATCAGGTCTCTTAAGAGCAGGTGGCTGAGAATCAGGATTTTTAGATGCTGATGCAAATGCATCATGGTATGCAGGTATAACTGGGGGAATCACAGATGGTGAAGGAGATTCAATTTGCAATAGCTCAAAATATATATATTTTTTTGAGCTTTAGTCATTTGGGAAGTATCCCACTTGAAATGTTATCTCTTTCGGCTTTTCCCCGGTTAGGGGTCGCCACAGCGGAACTCCGGTCCACTAATGATTAGCAATAGATTTTTACGTGCTGAGTTGCTGGCCCTGACTCACAACCTTCAACGAAGGTACGCCCATTCACGCATATCTCCACACAGAAGACGCTCTAGCTGAGAATTGAACAGGACAACGTCTTACTGTGAGGCGACAATGCTACAGCAGCACCACCACCGCATATTCTTTCATTTTAGTTATGGTCTCCCCAAAAGTGATATCCTCAGGAGGAGAGTCCCCTTCTGTGGATTCCCCATCAGGGAAATAGTATTCTAGAGGAGAGGCTATGTGTGCTGAGTAGGTAAATACACTCATCAGATGATGAAGATAGAATTTCTTCCTCTTCTTCATAGGAAGTGGGATGGAGTATAGAAGTAGCTGAGTCAGGCCTTGGGTTTAGCTTTGGGATAGTGAAAGGAGAGGAGGCCAAGGACTTGAGAACCATGAAGGCCTGCATCAGGGACTGAGTAAAAGATCACCAGTCAGGAAGTCCCTCAGCAGAGGATTCTGGCATCCAAGATGGTGTCCAGTGGATCCTGGTTCCCCCTAGACTTCGGTAGAAACCGATGTCTGAGTCATCTCAGTGGATATGCCAGCCGGTACTTTAGAAACAGCTACCTCAAAGGGAGGTGATGAAGTAGACGGCTCTAACAAAAATCTCTCAACTCCTATATTGGTGGCGGGTGGGGTGTCTGATGATGGAGAGGCAGAGGAAGCAGGATATGAAACTTTGGCCTTTTTCCAAGGTGGTTCCACCTGGGCAGCAGACTCCAGATCCAACCTAGTCTCTGGTTTTCCAAGTAAAGATTAAGGGCAGCCATCTTAGGGATGAAGGATTGGCAAATGGTGCAGGTGGTATGGTCATGTTCCTGGCCTAGATAAACAATGCAACAGTCATGGGCGTCTTTATGCAGAATTTGACGTCTGCATTAGCATTTACCATTCTTAGAGGACATCGGCTAAAAAAGAACAAGCAAATCAAACTCAAGCAATAGTGATTGAAAGAATTCCCCAACAGGGTATGTAGTTTTAGACGTCTTTTAAGGAGAGGAGTAATGCGATCGATCTGATGCTCAACTGCAGCAGAAAATTCGGAGGTCTGTGCGTGCAAACATCACATTTAAGGCTCCTGGTTTATGGTCCTGCATGTGATGTCCCAAGCACCAACAGCAACCAGGCTTAAGCTTTTGTATAGGAGCTGACATTCGGGTCACCTGAGGCATAGAATCCCACACTAAGAATACTGCAACACGGGAACAGAAGGACATCATCCAGTCTCCTGCCTGCAGAAAAGGTAAGATGAACTACAACATGACCATCTAGAATAACTCATTCTTAACATATTAACTACATTAACTTAGGCTGAGGATTGATCTGAGGTCTTGAGACTTTTTGGGCATCAAAAAGAATCTAGAATAAAAACTGGACAATCTCTGCTCTGGTCTGATGGGACCTCCTGAATGGCTCTTTTTTGCTGGAGATTGTGTACCTCCTCCTGTTGAGCCAACCTCCTCTAATGGGGTGGAAGTAGTGAAAGATGTGAGGGCTGATGTTTGGGCGCAGTTAAAAACAGTACCTCTGGGTATAATGTCCTTTATCCACTTGTCCTGTGTAATAATACAGGGCAGACTGTCCCCACGAATGCTTTCAGAGTGGGACAATCAGGCAACTATCCAGGGTTCACACTGGCAGGATCCCCAAAAGGACCCCTTGAATCTCCGCTGGTGTGGGCCACCTCTTCCTCTAGGGTGGCAGTTAGATGAGAGCCCTCTCCCTATGGCAGGCCCATTTGTCATACTATTGCTTTTGCTGGGGCAGTTGTGATTTGCAAAACCATTATTTTTTTTTTTGTAACTTTTTAGTTCCTTTCAAAGGACTGTTGTGGGGCCAAAACTTAACCCCAACAATAATGAGCACTTTGCTATCTTGCTACCACTGCAACAACTTGGCCTTTGACCTTCTGCTTAAACAAAGAGGTTCCATTAAAGGAAACACTGATGAAAGCTGCCTTGAAGTGGTGCACCATAGCCAGGTCTGCCAATGCACTGCAATGCCTAAGCCAGCTGCTCTAGCCACTCCATCCACTGCATTACGAATCAAATACATAACAGGTGAAAACATAGATGTAACAGGTGACATATGGTCACCAACTGTGATCTCACTTTGCCCATGAGCAACTGTTTTACAGTAATTAATACCCCCCCCCAATTCCTCTGAAACAGATTCATATGTGCCAAGCAGCTCAATGCCCTGACTGAAAATTTACCGGAAACTTACATGTATATGTTTTTAGAGTCTATCCCTCATTTGTGACTCTGTTAGAAGGTTGGACAGCCTGAGTATCTTCTGGGGCCTCTCACCTGGTGATAGCAGACACCACTATGGTATTTGCCAGTGGTCCTTTGTCCCAGTGCCGTCTTTCTTTGTGGGTCTGCAGCACTCTACCTGGCTTTTAAGGATAGGGTTGCCCACATCCATCTTTTTCCATACCTTGCAGCACACCATGTCCAAAAACTTATCAGTTGATGATAATACCCAGGACACTGGGGAAGAGGATCTATAGGCCTCCTGCAAAATCTCTTCCTACACCTGAGAGGTTGGGTCTATTGGCTAGGATCCCATCTGCTTTATCATAGTCAGGATTTCACCATATATGATTATCTTCTAGAGGGGATGTAGGGGAACCTCCCCTTCTTTGAGATCTGTG
Source organism: Protopterus annectens (assembly GCF_019279795.1). Classification (NCBI taxonomy): domain Eukaryota; kingdom Metazoa; phylum Chordata; order Ceratodontiformes; family Protopteridae; genus Protopterus; species Protopterus annectens. Next base: position 1,448,791,632 of record NC_056744.1, on the reverse strand, counting down.
TTTGCAGATGGAAACTCCGAAGGGGAGTCCAGATGCTTCTTCTTGCACCCCGCTTCTTCCTTCCAGGGCTCATGGGTGGAACAGGGTTAGCTGAACTTAGCTGCGAAAAAGGCATCTCAGACCTCAGCAATTTCTGTCCATGAGATCCTCTGACCTGAGGCAGTAAGGCTGATGTATGACAATGGCTTCAGATTTCATGATGTGACCAGGGGCAGAACTAATGGAGGCTGAATCTGCTCTTGCAAAGAAATTGCCCACATCTCCTCTGCATCGATATGGCAGCAGAGGTATTCAGGTCTGAGACTCTTGGTATAGATCATTTTGAGGCTGACATAGAAAGATGCACACCACTGCTGACCATCCGCATCAAAGTTTCTTGAGCCACAGTCATTATAGAAGATTTCAGAGCTAAAGGGTCAAATGCTGACAGTGCAGAGGTCAACAAATGTAGTGACAACATTGGACCGCAGTTGGTACAGGAAGCTTGGTACCAAGACCCTTGACCCTAGAGGCCCCATGGTGCTAATCTGTTAGAACTGAGGTCTCCACTAATGCAGAGGTCATCAGGGTCTAAGAAAATGTATCCGTCAGCAATGATAGCATTGGATCAGGCTGCAATACTGGCTCCAACACTACTGGAGCCAAAACAGTGCCTGGAGGAGGAACGTCAATAAAACAGGTTAGGGGTTCTACTTCAGCAAACCTAGTCAGGCTGAGATAGTAACATACTGCAGTCTGGTCCTTAATGAATGCCAACATCATTGGTTCCCAGTCAAGTGGAACTGGGCACCAAAGGGATATGCTGGAGTGAAACAAAGATGTCAATGCTGGGCAAGATGACAAAACCCTTGAAAGCTTGTGCTCCTAAGAAAAGTTTCTAACTCTTCTCTATGGAGCCAGGTCAGTAGCACTCAAGGACTCATGTCTTGGGGGAGATGAGGACCTATTAAAGGCTATTAGGATAGAATATTCTAGATGAGAAGAAAAAGTGAAGTCCTAGGAAACTTCAAAGGTGATAACTTTGGCAGAATAGGAATGTGTGGATCATCTGGCTTCCTTTTGTCTTTCTTCTCTTCTGGGTGACGTGACATCAAAATGTCCTTGTCCTGAGCCCTCGTTTTTTCCTTTTCTAAAACCTTTGACCTCAGAAGCCCTTTTAAAACTAATCTGTTGACCCTGTTCTGTACGGTTCTTGAGCTTATGTTTTTACATATGGTACAATCAGCAAATACATTCACATCTTTAGGGCATACCATGTATAGGGAGAGGGATTTTATATCCATATTCCTTAACTTTTTAAAAACAGAGACTTCAATCTCTTTCCTTGTCTGTGGAAGACCTTACCCAAAAATGCAGTCTCAGAGGTTACTAACAGACGATGAAATGTTCCAATGGAAACAATCACATTAGAATGGCCATTGAAAAAAAAACACTAAGCCTCGATACCTAATCAGAACTTCTCATACAACAAAAATCAAACTGCACACCAATAACTGTCAATAAGAATACACAATGATAATGTGGAGGAAAGACAAGAAAACAAGGTGTGGGGAAGCAATAAGTGGTGAAAAGATCAGTTAATTAAGAAGGAAAAGATGGAAGAAAACAAATAATACTGATCGTATACAACTGTAGCTAATAGCAATTAAAAAAATATACTTATCAGCCAAAATTGAAACAAAAACCCATATTCACATTTGAGTGAGCGAGATGTAGCTCAAATGACAACATCAAGATTTGGAGTTCGTCTCTCAAAAAGAAGGGATTATGGGACAGAAGAGGAGCTCAAGCTTGCAAAGAGAATCACTGCCAAGGACAAGGCACCAAAGGCAGCCAAGCCCACCAGTTTCCACTGTCTGGACAGGACAGAATTAAATAAGAGTTCTACATCATACTCCTCTTAGAGGCAGTAAAGGTTTAGCTCATGTGGGTCTTTGGGTCTTGACTAATAATCTAGTAACCCAAGAGGCACTTTACAAGCTTCATTCTTTGCATCAAAAATTGGAACTTTCCACTGACTAGCATCCAAAATACGTGAGCAATAGAAAAGCACAGTTCCCTCAGGGACTAGGCATGCCTATGGAACTAGAGTGAGACATCACTATATGCTGGCACCTGGCATGTGCATCCCCCAGCATGGCAATGTCTGAAAAAAGTACTAAACTTTGTGAAGAGGAGAAGAGAGGATCAACTCAATCACTGAACCATCAAGGAGGGCCTTGAATATTTGATCTAAGAATGGATACTCCTTGGTTGGTCTAAAGCAGACCATTTCAAACAGTAAATCCACCAATGTAGTAGCAGCTGAAAGACAGCCAAAAGGAGAATCAGAAGGCTGCGCCCTTACATACAGAGGTACCAAAGGAAGCTCACTTCTTGCAGTCAACAGTTCAGACAACACGAGTGTCTGCAACTGAGGCATTCTTAAAGTAAGCACTAGAAGCAGTCACACCTCCAACTACAGCACTTTCCGAGTGGTGTGATGTCTGATGGCAAAAGATGATGCAGATGGCAATCTACCTGAAAAGGGTTTATTCAGTGAGTGCTATACCTTTTCTCCCCAGAACAAAAGAAGCAAACAGCTGCTGACTCTTCTTGAGCTCATGTATCCACTTCAAGAAGAATCTGAACTTGCTGTGTACATCCAGGGTGGGAATGGGTTTTCCACTTTAATTACTGCTCTAGTAAAACCATGGACATGAATAATTTAGTTCACATAGTTAGAAAATAAAACACTTTCAGTAGCAGTGTGGTTTAAGCTGAAGAGGACCTGATCCGAGTGAAAGACTGGATATGGTTTAGGATGCAGAAGGCCCTGCCAACTCTGAACTTCTGCGAGCAGGGGGAACCCACAAACTACAACATTGCTGAATCACTGCTGGTCCAGACAAAAGATGGACCAGTCTACTGACCATAAACTTCAAATCTCACTGAAGTGAGTAATTCAAAGGTGGGTTGAGATGGAAAATTTCAAGGAAATGGCTAACTTGCTAGTGCTGGGTGACAATCTTGACTTTCATCACACCCTAAGGAACAAAACTAGCTTGCAAATGCCTACCTCTGTCATATAGAGGGATAAAGCCCTGACTGCAGCTCAGGTAAACAGAGTATGAATTAAAAGCTACGTGATGGATTAGCCAGGCAAGAAAAATGAAAATTAAGTATACTGGATGATGGGAGTAATGGTTTCTAAGGACAATTTGCTCCAGTGCAAAGAGAAGCTTGTACAACAAGTGCCCACAAATTAGAAGTATCTGGGCTTGCTGCCCTCAAGATAGTAATAGTAACTCTCATACACATACATGTAGGAGTGTGCATGCATCAAGTGGAGACATCAGGAGACCCCTGTTGTGACATGAGTGCTCACATCAGCCCCTGGGGACTGGGGTTGGGGCCTTATCAGAAAATGCCTCCACTCCTTACACCCAGTGTGATAAGACCTTTGAAGGGGAAAAGGAGACAACAGGCATCAGTCTCCATTCTGTAGTGGGTGACATGCTGAAGCTCAAGCAGAGCATATGCAGCTCTTGCTTCCTGGATAATGACCCTTCTGGATGGATCTCACCTCCATACTAGGCACACCTGATGCTTGGGAATGAATTGGCTCGAGTCCTACTGGGAAAGACTAGACAATCACCAGACATGAAGCTAAAAGGATGTAGGAAAAAACATCTAACACATGCATTAGGAATGAGAAATAACTGAGACCCATGTCATAAAGAGGTCAGCCACAGTAAAGATGACCTACAAACTGTCCAAGTAATGGATAAAGAACATTAGCCCAACTTGAGACCTTTTTCCAATGGCAGAGTTCATTCGCTGTCTAGAATGCTTCCTTGAGGCATCAATTAATTTTTCACTGTGCTCAAAGGGTCTAAAGTGGGATCAAGTGGTTAAAATGCAACTGGTCGTTACTCCAGAAGTGGATACTCCCCCCTTAGCTAGAACCAGAAAATTTTCCTGTACCACAGGGGATCTTTTCTTTAAACTTTGCAAAGAAGCATGGAATTGCTATTCATATCTTTGGAACCATATAGGTTACTAGAAAAGTGGACATTTCTAAATCTTCAGCACAAACTTATTAGTGGTAGCATTTTTTAGGTTCTTGCTTTTGATCAGAATTTTATAAATCACAGTAAACTCAGTAACTATTATGTTTGGAATACTTTGTAAACAACTTGTTATATTTCAGCAACCACTCAAGTTGCGCATATACCATCATCAGCATTTTGCTCATCCAGCTGAGAGCTTTCACATGAGGCTAAGTTCTGTCTATGCTAATTGACTGCTGAAATATTTAGAATAACGTGAAATTTACAACAATATAAATAAATATTATACAAACAAACTCTCTATTTGCACCACACAGAGGTCAAATATCAATACAGTTGTTTGCCACTGTGCAAGCATTAGGATGAAAACTTTCAATACTTTGTATGTAGTAGGGTCGAATTCTGGAATGCCCACTTGTGATGAATCCAAATCAGACAGGTTTACAAAATCTATTACTGCAAGACAGGCCTGGAAAAATAGCTCAGTGAGCCTGCCAGAATATTCAGTTCCCCTTAAATATGAAATGCTGAAAGAGTGATGTCTCTGTCTATAGTGCACGACCATACATGCATCAGCTCTTTACTGACTGTGTACGAGCATGTGCCCCTTTGCTTGTTTACAGTACTAGATGACAGACTGATTTTTCTACAGTTTAGGAAAGGCCCTGTAAGCAGTTTACTTCTGAGACGCTTAAAGTCAGTAGGACTACAAGCATCTCCAGTTGACTGATGAGGAGTCCTCTTTCCAGGGGGGATCAACTCCCTTGAATGACTGAAGAGCAAAATTTAGCTCCTCACCCCAGTGGAATATCCATCATCAGGAGCCGTGACATATTCTACTGCAGGAATGAGACACACAGCTGGAAAATTTGAGGGAATGCTATAGCACTCCAGGGCCTGCTGACAGGGATCTGGCACCAGAAAAAGATCCATTAATGAATAGTGTTCTGCAGCCACTGAAATATCACTGTCTACTGCAAGACTAACATCCTCAGTTGTGTAAAATATGCCAAAAAGATTATGCCATCCATGTCTGTGCTTGGAATTTCCTCTGTATCTTCAACTGCACATCCAAACTAAGGCACTCCTTTGTCATCTCTGTGGGAAGGAACAACAAACAGACGTCCAACCCTTCAAAGAAGACAATGGTCTAAGATGCGAATAAAAGACTTATTCCAAATTATCATCCTCCCCCACAGAGTGCAACCAATGGAGCACCCACTTCAATAAGTGTACCAGAAAATCCTTCAGCTGGGCAACCAAGAAACAGTCATTCAGGTAGGACAACACATGGAGATCATTCTCTTCCAAAGATTTATCCCTCACGGCCAACACTGAATGTAGAAGTCCAAAGGGCAAATTTTATACTGAAAGTGATGACCACCTAGAGTAAACTGAAGGATTTTTCTTCATGATATTTAAAGACAAATGTGCTAAAAGGTATCCAGCATATCCAGTTGCCTCATCTAAGCATCTAGCAACAGCAAGAGCATGACACCCTGGACAGTCAGCATCCAGAACTTGATGAAGTGGCTGCTGCTCTGTTAGGTCAACTGCAACTAGTATCTGCTCATGCCACAGCTAGGCCAGCAACGTCAAGTATTTGCTTATGCAGAATGACACAGCCTTGGCTCTCCTACGTCATGGGTGAACACAACACTTAGTCAAGCTATGCTGAATGCCCCCTTCTGAAGAAAGATCCTCTTTGGCCAGGCATACAAGAATACAGCTGAAAACTCTAACAAATTAAATACCATGTTGTAGAGCCTGTACAAGTCTCTTCCAGTCCCTACTGCTTCTTCAAACCAGTCTAGTCCAGTCTAGTACCTTCTGATTCTTCCATATCAGTCCAGTCCTCAAGGGGGGGGGGGAGAAAACCCCCCCTCTGTCACAGGATGAAAAGTAGTAAGCAGGGTTGCATCCCCAAGTCATTCCAGCTAAGTTCCCAAGGAAGGCAACTTTAGTGACTCAGAAATCACAATTCTGATTATCATCAAGGGCTACCCATGGAGGTTCCAGATCACTAAATTCACCCTGGCGTGGACAGCCACCACAAGAGACTGCTGGTTTTAGACATGCTCACTGTAGACTATACCTCAGAGCTTCTACTTCATTTACTATTTGTTAACTATGCAAACCCACTAGGCAAACTGACCCATGAATACTGTCTGATAAACTTGCTTGCTCAAAGCCACACAGCTAATAAGTGGAAATGTAATTAAATAAATCCAGAACTACATGTGGAAAAATTATCAGCTCACAGCCAGACGGATTCCTCCCTCAGAAAAGAATCTGCTCTGGAGTCTGACACCTCTACAGATATATTCTACACTCTAATCCTCACACAGACTGTAGAGATGTCCACATTTTGGAGATGCCTGGGGTTCTACTCATAGCTCTTCAGCATTCTAAAGACGGCAGGAGGCCTCTACCCAATTTTCAGCCTCTGTGTCTTGAACAACCACACACAGTATGTCTGAGAGTAAGTACATCACTAGTGCAATGGGCAGCCCATCTAGGACCCTTCACAGTTCATGGAAAGTGGTGCCCAAAACAGAGGTCTCTTCCCATTAACCAGCTACAGCACTGACCAATGTTTCTCACTTTAAATGTTCTGGTTCTGGAAGTGCAGCTGAGTCATTCTTTTGGAGACCAGTGAATTGTTTCTTGTCCTAAAGGCTTCAAGGGGAGCTGACATAAAACCCCTTCCTGCTCATGTCAGACAACCAATCCTCAAGTGCATGGTATATAAACACAAGACAGCACATATTTATCTCCATCGCCCAGAAAGTTGAGGGGAGCCATTCACATGCTAAGAAAGGTAAATGTGATAGCAAATCTCCTGAGCCACTGCTCTAATTCTCTTCAGGAGCTGCTGATTCAGGATCCCTCTCTCATCAAGACACGCCAGCACTGACGCACCCCTGAGACCATTAGTCACGCCTTAAAGATATGTACTTAAGTCAGATGATCTGTCAGGATTTCTCTGTAGTGTGTTAACTGTAGGCAGTATTAACAGAGTTTTATATTTTATGCTGCCTATGATGCATGTGGACAATTTCAGGATTGTGCAGAGAAAAAAAACAGCTGTAGGACAAAGTACCTCTGGAAAAACAAATCCAAAACAGCAAAATCCAGAGAAAACACCATGGCTGAAGTAGAAAAATGTTTAATGAAAAAAGTTAATGCTTTCACTTTCTCTCACTGAGCACTTCTTCAGACAATAAAAACATACTGATACACATTTCTTAAATATAGCATCAAACCTAGTGACACCACTTTGCCAATTAACTAATAAAAATATTTAAAACCACAAACACATTTATACAATAATAATGTGTTTTATAAAATTATAAAATAATCTCCTGAATGTTAAAACATCATAAAAAGGCATATGGCTCAGCCATGGTGAAAATGTTTTACATTTTAAAAAATGATTAAACATAAAACAACCTTTAATGTTGCAAAGGTTTAGCAACTAGAAAGGGTTTCAGGGAGACTATCATTGAGACCATGGCCCCTATCTGCCTGTAGTCTGATCATCCATTTCATTTCAGCTTGCTCCGTCAAATTTCTAAGATTTCCTAATCTAAGGCTTTTATTAATTTTCTCTATGACCAAGAACCTAAAACTGTGGGAAAGATTATTTTGTAAGACGTGTCGTACTAATACATTTATCTCATCTTCCTTATTTATCGCATAAATATGCTCCCTGACACTCTCACATAAGGTCCTGTTCGTTTTGCCTACATAGAAACAAACACATTTGCTACAGGAAGCTAAATAGACTAAGTTGCGTCATTTACAGTCAGCATAATGATCAAATCTGTAAATTCTATGTGTAGTGGGATTTTCAAATGTATTACTATTTAACATGTAGGTACAATCATTACAACTCCTACATGAGAAGGTCCCTTTCTGATCAGATTGTACTCTACCAAGATTATTTCTCTCATATATACAGTCTTTTCAAAGATTTATTATTCTTACACAAGTATCTAGGACTAGTGCCTATAAGGGTACTAAGTCTCTCATCAGCTGTCAAAATTCTCCAGTTTCTAGTGATATGTATTTTCCTATTATTATTTGAATAAGGGATGACTATCCTATCATTTTCCCATAGGGACCTTCAGGTCTACCAATCGGTCTTATTGCATTTATATCTCTCCTAAAAAAAAAAAAAGCTTTCCCTTTTCCAGCTCTACTAATAACATCTGTAGCACTTAGTAAAGCACTCCTCCTTCTTTTATCCTTTCTGAACAAAATCACCTTTTAGTTTCTCTTAAGCCCCTTCACATATGTCATCTGATGTAGTCAGCCTAGACACTTGCACTCCTTGACCCTGTACAATGTTCCTATAAATATGTTTGGGGTGCATACACCCTCGATGTAGTAGGTTATTCTTCATACACTTCTTCCTAAACAATCCTGTCTCCACTCTATCACCTTCTATCCAGATGATTACATCTAAGTCAATGCTCTCATGGGACTTTTGGGCAACAAACCAAGAAATCAGTGCTTAACTTAATATGATTTAAGAAGGTATCAAACTCTTCTAAAGTACCATCCCTAACCATAAAAACATCATCCCAAAACATGTATAATATGGGATGAACCTAGCAAATTCAGTATTGTGTATATGGGTAGTCTCCCAGCGTGCCATAACTAAGTTCATGTAGGAGTTTGCACACGGGGTGCCCATTGCTACCCCTTTTATTTGCAGATATTTGTCTTCAAAAAGGAAAACATTGTTCTTCAATATCAAGTCTAATAGAAGGGTATATCTTAAGGGTCTATATTATAATCGCGAAAGCCCGTTACCGAACGCCCTAAACCGCGAAATTCAAAATCTCGAATAGTCATAGCTGGCCAACCCCACCACCCGCTACATACTACCTACACAAACAAAACAAATAAACCACATGCATACACTAGCCGAAACCCTACTTCTAACCCTAAAGTAAAGCTTGCATATATTACCATGTATGCACTTACCTTAACATGCACCCTAACCTAAGGTCCGTAACTATCGCACACTTACCTTAATGAGCCATACCCAAACAAAATAAATAATCCACACACACACACACTTAACAAAACCCTACTTCTAACTCTACACTAAACCTTACATACATTACATACATACATAACTATGCACTTACCTTAACCCGCACCCTAACCCTAAGGTCCATAACTATCGCACACTTACTTTACGGAGCTATACCGCAGAAGGGCCAACTATCACTATTCAAGATTTTGAATTTTGTGGTTTAGGGCGTTCAGTGTATTCGCGGTTCGAACAACATGTGTTGATGTTTATATATTCGCTGAAACGGGCTTTCGCGGTTATAATATAGACCCACATCTTAATATATTATCATTAGGAACGCCTTCTTTAGCTAGAAGCAATGCAATATAATCAAAGCCCAGTTTCATTAGGAATTGCTGTAAAATGAGTCTTCACATCTGGAGTAACAAACATGACTGTAAACTTATAACAGTTCGAATGAGCATACACCAAAAAACTCTAGGAAATGCTGTGTATCCCTAGTAGTAGTAGTAACTATTCTATTCACCACTTCCCTTAAATTCCTTTCAACATAAATAGACAGGGATTCTATCAACCAACCTTGGCTAGAGACTACTCATCTCAAGGGAGGGTTATTTACATCTTTGTGTACTTTAGATAGACCTCGAATTATAGGAATATTTGGCATCTCTCCTAAAAAATATTTATAAAGCTCTCCATTAATCACATTACACATTAATAAATCATAGAACTCAGCATGAACAAAATATATTAACTTACTCAATCCTTCTTGTGTTATACGTTGATAAGTGGTTATATCATCTAACACTGAGCACATCTTTTCTTTATATTTCTTGCTGTCCAGAATCACAATCACCCCTTATCAGCCTGTCTAATAACAGACTGATTATTCTGAAGACTTAATAATGCTTCAAACTCCGCTTTACTTAAATTATAAAAATCCCGTTTCTTACTAACATTTCCACATTTATATAATTCATATCAAGCCCTTTCACAAGCTTTTTCAAACGCTTCCCATAAGCGGATGACTAGGAGGTATGAAGGTACTAGGTAATTTGAACACACCAGAATCACTAACACATTGACCATTATAAAGTAATTTCAATGCAACATTTCTAGTAAAGCATTTAATATCAATAATAAAATATGTTATATCAGTGTCTCTTGCTGTTATGAAAGATAGACCCTTACTCAAAACTGATCTCTCAAAGTCAAAGTATAGTTAGACACATTAATAATTAACTCACACTCGCTTTCTGCCAGCTCCTTTTCTGCACTTGGCGTTTCCCATCCTCTGATGACTTGCGCCTCTTCCTCCCTCGACTCAGACTTCTCTATGGTATATTCAATCCTTTGATGAGGAGAAGGGAGCAAACAACCGCTGGTTCATTTGCTGAACCTGGGATAAGTTCTTTTTGTCGAACATCACTCCCTAAATTCAATGTTGTTGTAGAGAAAGTCTCCCTAAAACCCTTTCTAGCTGCTAAACCTTTGCAGCATTAAAGGTTGTTTTATGTTTAATCATTTTTTAAAATATAAAACATTTTCACCATGGCTTAGCCATATGCCTTTGTACGATGTTTTAACATTCAGGACATTATTTTATAATTTATAAAACACATTATTATTGTATAAATGTGTCTGTGGCTTTAAATATTTTTATTAGTTAATTGGCAAAGTGATGTCACTAGGGTTGATGCTATATTTAAGAAATGTGTGTTAGTATGTTTTTATTGTCTGAAGAAATGTTTAGTGAGAGAACGTGAAAGCGCCAATTTTAGGATTTTATTCTTTCTTAGTAGATTGGTTCTCCAAAACTACTTGAACTAACAAAATGAATAAAGCCTAAACACTTTTGGCAGCATTTGTTCCTTTTGTCAGCACTTAAAGAGGAACAATTAAAATGCCAGAATATGGATTAGGTACAATATCATTATTCAAAGAAGAACACCTCCTTTTACCTGAGTTTGAAAAGCTTCAACAGTCTGCTGTGCTAATGTGTCTCCAAAACTGCTAAAAAATTCCTCAATTTTCTTGTCAACTATTTCAGTGCTAAAAAAAAAAAAAAAAAAGTATTAGTTTGTCAGAAATTACACAATTCCATGAATCAAAATAAGTTATGTTCTTACCATAACGTTCCATCTGTGTTGTCCATCTTCATTTCCATTAACCTGTGGGAATCGGTTCCGACCCTCGGAACCGACTGGCCGCTTTTTACAGCTTGAGCTTCTCTCTATACCCACAATGCCCCAGAAAGCATGGCACCTAAACATGTTTACATAATAGCAGTTGCACAGCTGTCTAAATAAGAAATCTCAGGAGTTCAACATAAGGAACAGAAATCCCTTTGAACATTCAACCAGGCTTCCCAAAGACTAGGGTAGGGGGATGGGAAGGTTAATGGAGATGAAGATGGACAGCACAGATGGAATGTTTTGGTAAGAACGTAACTTTGTTATCTTATGTCCTCTTCATTTCATTAACTTGTGAGATGGAGTCCCCAGCTACTAAAATCCAGGGTGGCCCTCATGGAAGGATATTCCGGAGAACAGCAGAACCAAAAGCATTTCTACTCCTGGAAATGATGTCTAATTTGTTATGCATAAAAAAAAACCAAACAAACATGTGGAGGTTAGAACAAGTAGCTACAGCATAAATATCCTCAATTGAAACTCTAGATTGAAAAGCCTGAGAAGAAGCCACAGACCTTGTGGAGTGGGCCTTAATAGGTCCTGGTAATTGAATATTTTTGGAAAAATAAATAAAAGTAATAGTCTTTCAACCATCTGGCTAGTGAGACTTTGGTAATTGATCTACCTCTTTTTGTAACTGAAAAGGATATGTCCAACCGATCAAACTTCCTAAAGGGCTTGGTTTTATGTAAATAAAACTGAAGCTGTCTATGAACATCAGACAAATAGAGGGTATTATTCACCTTCGTTTTGATAAATGGGAAAAAAGACTGGAAGACTGATGGAATGATTTATGTTTCCTTCCTTAGTCACCTTGGGTAAAAATGAAGTATTATTGTGCAAGGTAGCTCTATCTTTGTGAAAAACCAAGTACGGAAATTTAGAAGAAAGGGCTTGAAGTTCAGATACTCTTCTTGCAGATGTGATAGTTGCTAGAAAAATTTTTTTCTAAGAAAGGAATTTCAAATCCTCAGTAGCTGCAGGCTCAAAGGATGGGTGGATCGCAGCTTGCAAAAAGTACAGTTGTGTACACTTACCATAAATGTAGATGTTCAAGTGTATTCACTGTTGCAGTCATTACATTTGGGTTATCTGCTTGCAGACGGCACTCAGTCAGCCTGATTAACAAAGTTTTAGGTCCTGCGTCGGTTGCTGTCCCTTCTTCCATGACATCAGGTCGTAGAGGATATAAAACATGCAGCCGATGCCATTACATCAGTTTTTCTTGCCCCAGATGTCAGGTGCCCCCTAATGGGAAGCAATTAAATATAAAAGCACAAAGATACACCTCCAACAAAAAAGCAAATACACCAAAAAGGCTTTTAACCATAGTAAAGGAAAGGAGAGGCATAGCCAAAAAAAAGTTAGGGGGCTGGAGGGAGGGTAACCAGGACTGCAACAGTGAATACACTCGAACATCTGCATTTATGGTAAGTGTACACAACTGAACTATGTTCTTCGTGTTTCAGTGTTGCAGTCATTACATTTGGGTAGATTCCCAAAGCTATGGTTGGGAGGAGGAATTTAGATAGCATTAGGGCCAGCTATAAGGCCCTGCAAGACTGCAGTGGCAAAGCCAGCTCTGGATTTAGAGAAAATTGGCAAATGATAATGCTTGGTGAAAGTATGTACAGAACTCCAGGTAGCAGCTTCTAGGATGTCCCTGGTAGGGATGCCTCTGAGAAAGGCTGTAGAGGTAGATGCAGCCCTGGTGGAGTGAGGTCTGATCCCGTGGGGGATAGGTTTTCCATGGTGCTTATAGCAAAAATGAATGCAATGGCTTATCCATTTAGAAATGGTTTGCTTCGAAATAGCCTTCCCCTCTGCTCCTGCAGCAAATGCCACCAGCAGTTAAGATTTCCTTTGAGGTTTAGTCCTGTCCAAGTAGAATCTAAGTTTTCTGTGCACATCTAACAAATGCAGTATCCTTTCCCCTTTATTCTGTGGATTGGGAAAGAAGGTTGGCAAATGAATGGACTGATTAAGAGCCACACTGGATACCACCTTAGGCATGAAGGATGGATTGATTCTAAGGGACACTCTGTCCGCATGAAAGATGATGAAAGGCTCCACTGCCATAAGGACCTGTAATTCAGATACCCTTCTAGCTGAAGTGATTGCAAAAATGAAAGCTGTTTTCCAAGAAAAAAAATTTAAGTCTGCAGTAGCAGCTGGCTCAAAAGGAGGTAGAGTAAGTTTCTCCAAGACAAAGTTAAGGTCCCAGGCTGGGGTTGGAGCTCTCCTGGGTGGTCTCAAATTTTTGGCCCCTCTGAGGAACTGCTTGAGCAGTGGATGAGAGAAGAGGGGAGGTTCTGTGTTACAATGAGCTGAAATGGCTAAGGTGTGGATTTTAATGGAGGAAAAAGACAGGCCCTTGTGAAGCATCTCAGTTAAGTATTGTAAAATCTGAGGTAAATTGGGCACTGCTGTGCTCATCCCTTGAGATTGGTTCCAGGCACAGAATTTCTCCATTTTTGAGCATAAGATTTTCTAGTACTAGGCCTCCTTGCCTCTAAAATGATATCCCTCACAGATTTGCTGAGGGATGGTAAAGGAGAGATTAAGTAATTAGCCAGGCTGCAAGGTTCAGTGTTAGAAGCTGAGGGTGCAGAATCTGGTACTCCTGCTGAGACAGCAGGGAAGGAGTATGAGGCAGGTGCCATGGAGTTCACCGTGACACACTGAGTAGGAGGGGGTACCAGTGTTGGCGCGGCCAGTCTGGAGCAATCAAAATCATTCTTGGTTTGTCCTGTTTGATTTTTAGTAGTACTTTGGAGAGCAGAGGTAGAGGGGGAAGGCATAGACTGATAGGTTTTTCCGTCTGAAGGACAGAGAATCCACTTTCCAGGCTTGTTTGTGGGGAGTCCTCCTGCAAAATTTGTCCAATTGGTAGTTCTGGGGAGAGGCAAACAGGTCTATATCTGGCCTCCCCCATTTGTTTGTCAACATGTTGAAAATCCTTGGTTCCAGTTTCCACTCGTGTGGGTCCATGAGGTTTCTGCTTAGTCCGTCTGCCAGTGTACTTAATTTTCCTGGCAGGAATTGAGCTTGTAGGTGCACTATGTACCGCAAGTCTGTGTTCCACAATGCCATGGCTAGTCTGCAGAGGGGGTAAGAATGTGTACCCACCTACTTGTTTATGAACCACATAACAGTGGAGTTTGTCCGTCTTTACCATTAATTGCCCTGGAAGAATGTGGTCCTTGAAGGCTGTCAGAGCATTCTGTACAGCTAACATTTCTTTTTGATTGATATGCAGGTGCATTTGACTTGGATTCCATTTGCCCTGAATGCACTTCCCTGCCAGGTGAGCCCCCCATGCATAGTCTGATGCATCTGTTGGGGTTTGGGCGGCAGGGGGTGGTGTGAAACATAGTCCTTTGTTTTGGTGGCAGGCCTCTGCCCACCAAAGGAACTCTAGGCGTATGCAAGGTATGAGAGGAATCATTGTTTCCAGGTCTTGAGAATGTTGACACCATAGGCTTTTTAGATACCACTGTAGTTTCCTCATATGCAGTTTTGCATTTGGAATTAGAAGAATGCAGGAGGCCATGAACCCCAAGGCTTGCAGTATTTGTCTTGCAGATAGCAGGGTTTTTGTGGCCACTTGTTTGAAGTAGGCTGTCAAATGAATTTGTTTCTCTGGCGTGAGGTAAGCCATCTGGGAAGTTGTATTCAAGCTTGCTCCCAGGAATATAATTTGTTGACAGTGTACCAGGTGTGATTTATTTTCGTTTATGGTGTACCCCAGACAAGTTAGAACCCACTGTACAAAGGCCAGATTATTCAAAAGTATGTCTGGGCTTTCTGCCTGAATTAGGCAATTGTCCAGGTATGGGTATATTTGAATATTTCTTTGCCTGCAAAATGCAATAACTGGAGCTAGGCACTTTGTGAATACCCTGAGCACAGCAGATAAGCCAAAGGGCAGTGCAGGGAACTGACAGTGCGTGTAGCCTGCTTTGAAGCGTAGGTATCTTCTGCAAGATTCCCTGAGTGGGATGTGCAGGTATGCTTCTTTTAAAACTAGTGTTGCCAACCAGGCATCTTTGCCTAGCATATGAAGTAATTGGTGAAGAGTCAGCATTTTGAATTTTGGAATCTCCAAAAAGGTGTTTAGAGTAGATAGGTCCAGGGTAGGACACCATAAATGGTCTTTCCGGGTACCAGGAAAAGTCTGAAGTAGAAACCTTGCCCCTTTTCCTCTTCTGGTGCCAGTTGAATAGCCCCCATGCTTAAGAGAGAAAGTACTTGTTTTTGGGCCTCTGCCCACTGATTTGGGGGTAGGTCCGGCCACCCGCTTGGTGTTGGCAACGTGTGGAAGTGAAATCTGTATCCCTGTGACACTATATTTAAAACCCATTTGTCCTGGTTGATGGGTTCCCAATTCTTTGCATGAAGAGCAATCTTTCCCCCCAAAGGGGCAGTCAGTTGATAAGTGCTTGGAAATTTTAAAAGGAAGTCACTTGGAAGTGGAGGCCCCCCCTGCTTAGTTCTGTGTGTCCCCTGGGACTGAAACCTGGGGTTTTTGCTGTGTCTGGGTTTGGCTTAAGACCTGGAAGGGGCTGGAAAGGACCAATTCTTAGACGGCCAGTGCCTACTAAATCTAGGAGGCTGAACTTGTAAAAAATCTTTAATAGTTTGCATAGATTTAGCTTTATCTTCCATCTTTTTAAAAACTTCCTCCGCCTTGTTGCCAAGCTGGCGGTCCTGATTTAAAGGAGCATCCAACAATTTAGTTTTAACATGATCAGGAAAAGATTGCGCCTTAAGCCAAGCATGCCTTCTGAGCACAGACCCAGTAACAGCAGCCCTGCAAGAGGCCTCTAATGAATCAAAACCACATTGTAAAGTATGTTTTCCAACTTGTTCAGCAGAATGCATTAAATCCTGTAATTCTTTATTTCCCACACAGTCAGGAATCAACATCATTTTCTGTTTAAGCAGTCCAATAACATGTTGCTGATACTTCAACATATGAAACTGGCAGTTTAAAGCCCTAACGGCCAAGGTTGCAGAAGTGTAAATCCTCTTACGCCATCTATCCAGCGCCCTGGAGTCTCTATTAGAAGGGGTAGGATTTTCAGTAGTAGAAGCCTTAATGCCCTTGGGCCCCTGTGAAATAGTCTCTGGATCTGCAATAGGATTTTTAAAAAGGAATTTGTGGGACTCAAGGACCCTGTAGTATCGGACAGGTTTCTGGGAGCAGGACGCAGGGAATCAAGGGCCAAACTAGATTCCGAAAAAGCATCAACAATGTCTAGTACAGGAGGAATAGCTAAAGGCCTATGCTGAGGTAGGAGAAGGAAATCCCTAAGCCTCTTTTTTGAATCAGAAAAATCCTGGCTTTCCCAGTGGAAATGCTCCCTAGAGAATGTAAGGTTTCCCCAAAAGAAAAATCCTCAGGAGGGGAAGCAGAGGGAATAGAGTCCTCTGCATCAGAATCCTCATAAGTAGGCATGGGCAAATCCAGGCCATCAGAAGAGTCAGAAAAAACAGAATCCTGATCAGAAGATTTATAATCAACTTCAGTCGTAGGCCTCTTAGAAGGGGGGGGGGGTGGCTACCCCCGATTAGATTTTCAGCAATTCTTATCATTTGTTTTTTAGGCATAGAGGCCTGAGCATGTGACCTGGGCATCGGTTGTTTAGGCATGGATCGAGATTTAGGCCTAAATAAAGAAGGAGGCTTCTGTTTAATATGCAAGTCCGTAGGCCTGAATATACCCTCAGAAGCCAGTGCCTGCACAGCGGCTCCGGACCCATCCAAGGTAGAGACATCCGCGGGTTCCATAGTTGAAGCATCTCGCGGCACACCGGACTCCGAATGGGTCTCAGTATAGGCCTGTAAATCAGAAGTAGCGGGTATCAGGGGCTGAGAAAGTGCCTCACTAAGTACCGGCGAACTGACGACTGGCTTTGGAGAAGCGTCGCCAGCGGTTTTGGCTCTCGGCGGCCTGTTTCTGTCTTTATCTTTGCGTTTTTCCGGAATCCCGGTAGTTGGATGGCTAACTGATGACATTTCTGGCTAACTAAACCGAGAAGCAAAATATTTAGAGGTGAAAATATACAGACGACGGATAGTGCGCTGATTAAATAAAGCACAAAACAGACAACAAGGTACGTTGTGGTTAGGGCGTAGGCAAGGAATACGGTACAAATGAAAATCTTTATGAGGTATTTGCTTTCCACAAGTAATGCAATTATTAACTTTTACTGACATTGGTAAGGAGCAAGAAAAAGTTTCCCCAATGGGGTACTTAGCTTTAGTTGAAGACTTTGGTTCTGAAACTTGAAAACGAAAATTTCAGGAGTTGGTCGACTGACACTTGCGAACTGCTTCTGCTTCGGGCACTGCACGGCAAGAAAGACTGATGTAATGGCCATCGGCTGCATGTTTTATACCCCTGATAACCTGACGTCATGGAAGAAGGGACAGCAACTGACGCAGGACCCAAGACTTTGTTAATCAGGCCGACTGAGGGCTACCTGCAAGCAGATAACCCAAATGTAATGACTGCAACAGTGAACACGAAGAACATCCATTGTTAGATCCCACGCTGGAGTAGGATCTTTCACTGGAGGCCGGAGCAGGAAAATGTCCCTAAGAAAAGCTTTACAAAGCTTACCAGAAGCAAAGGATAAGAAATCAAAGCCAAAATTAAAATTGGATATGGCTGCCAACTGGAATTTGACAGTTGAATAACTAGCTCCATCACTGAAAAGGGAAGCCAAAAACTCAAGTATGACCACCACTGGTGCTGTAAAATGATCCGTCTTTGTTCTGCCCTGACAGAAAATCTTGTCCGCTAGTTTTTATAAATCTTATTTGTCGAAGACCTACTTGAGGAGACAAAAACATCTCGAATGGGGAAGAAAGCCTGGGATGTCTTGCCATAATCGGAAGTGGAGAAAAGTACAGTTTTGTACCTACCATAAATGTAGATGTCCGATAGGTATGCATCTGCAGTCCTTACATATGGGTTGTCCTACCTCAGGCAGCCCTTCGGTCGGCCGGATTCCAAAGTCTGGGTCCGGCGTCGGCTGATGTCGCCCTTTCCCCGACATCAGAGCGCCTGGGGTATAAAAGAGTTAGCCGACGCCATCTTCCTCAGTTTTTCTTGCCCCAGATGCCAGGTGCCCTCTAAGGAAGGGTAAATTTGGAGAAATGCAAAATATTCCAAACATGCACAGTAATAAAAAACAAACACACCATAATAGATAACCCCAGCTAGCTATAAGAGGGGAAGGAGGGAGGGAAAACCTGACTGCAGATGCATACCTATCGGACATCTACATTTATGGTAGGTGCAAAACTGTACTATGTCCTTCAAGGATGCATCTGCAGTCCTTACATATGGGTAGAATACCATAGCCAAGCTGGGGGTGGTAGGATCTAAGAAAATGATGGTGTAGCTAAATTGCCCTGCAGGACTGCCGTAGCAAATCCTGCTCTGGATCTGGAATATAAGGGCAAATTGTAATGTTTGGAAAATGTATGCACGGAGCTCCATGCAGCAGCTTCTAAAATGTCCTTGGTAGCCACCCCTCTTAAAAAGGCTGTGGAGGTGGCTGTGGCTCTGGTGGAATGAGGCCTGATGTTAGCTGGCACAGTTTTTCCATGATAAGAGTAGCAGAATCAAATGCAATTTCCTATCCATTTTGAAATTGTCTGTTTGGAAATTGCTTTGCCTTGGATGCCTGCAGCATATGCTACCAACAGCTGGTCAGTTTTTCTGAAAGTCTTAGTTCTGTCCAAGTAGTAGCGTAACTGTCTGTGAATGTCTAGGGTATGCAGAAGTTTTTCTCCCTTGTTTTGCGGATCTGGAAAGAAGGTAGGCAGGTGAATAGCTTGGTTCAATGAGACCCTGGATACCACCTTTGGCATGAATGAAGGATTGGTTCTCAAAGAGACTCTGTCCTGATGAAAAATAAGAAATGGTTGTACTGCCATGAGTGCCTGCAATTCAGATACTCTTCCTGAGGTTATGGCCAGAAGGAAGGCAGTCTTCCAAGACAGGAACTGTAGCTCTGAAGATGCTGCTGGTTCAAAGGGAGGTAGAGTCAACTTTTCCAACATGAAGTTAAGGTCCCATGTAGGCACTGGTGGTTTTCTTGGAGGATTGATGTTTTTAATTCCTCTTAGAAACTGCCTTAGGAGAGGATGAGAGAAAACAGGTGGATCAGTATTGTATTCTGCTGAAATTGCTGAAGCATGAATTTTTATGGAAGAGTAAGAAAGGCCATTGTGGAGCATTTCTGCCAAGTATTCCAGGATATGTGACATGCTCATCACTGTGGCATCTAGGCCCTTTGCGGTGCTCCAAGTGTGGAATCTTTTCCATTTTGCTGAGTATGCCTTTCTCGTGGAAGGTCTGCGAGCTTCCATGATGATATCCTTCACTCTCTTGGATAGCTTTTCCTGGTGAGGAGTCAAGGTATTCTCCAGGCTGTCAGCTGCAGGGTTTTCAGGCTGGAGTGCAGAGTTTTGTAATTGTGCTGTGTCAGAAGAAGTGACCATTGTGGTAGAGGCCACAGTTTCGTGTGTGACAGGCATCGTAACAGTGGGTACCAGTGCTGCCTTGGCCAGTCCAGGGCTATTAGAATCACTTTTGGCTGCTCTGTCTTGATTTTCAGTAAGACCCTGGTCATTAGTGGAAGAGGTGGAAATGCATACACTGTTAGAGTATTCCAGCTGAAAGAGAGGGCGTCCACTTTCCATGCTTGTGGGTGGTATGTCCTTGAACAGAATTTCTTCAGCTGATGATTGTGGTGGGAGGGAAAAAGATCTATGTCCGGCCTTTCCCAAAATTGTGTTATCTGAAGGACGATGTCTGGGTGCAGCATCCATTCATGTGGATCCATGGTATTTCTGCTTAGGCTGTCTGCCAGTATATTGTCTTTTCCTGGCACAAACTGGGATTGCAGCTCTATTTTGAGTTTTAGGGAAAGTTCCCAAAGATTCATTGCTAGTCTGCAGAGAGGGTAGGAATGGGTACCTCCTTGCTTGTTTATGTACCACATAACTGTGGTATTGTCTGTCCTTATTAGCAGGTGGCCTTGATGTAGAAAGTGCTTGAAGGCCTCAATTGCATGTATCACTGCTAGCATTTCCTTTTGGTTTATGTGCATGCGCAATTCTTTCTGAGACCATAGTCCTTGGATGCATCTGTCCTTCATGTGTGCTCCCCATCCATGGTCTGAAGCGTCCGAGGTAATGGTTTGGCTGGTTACTGGTTTGCTGAAAGGCAGACCCCTGTTTGACTGGCTTGCTTGGGCCCACCACAGGAATTCCTTTTGAAGGCATGGAATGAGTGGTATCAAAGTTTCTAGGCTGTGATTGTGCTGAGACCATAAACTCCTTAGATACCATTGTAGTTTTCTCATATGCAGCCTTGCTTGTGGAATCAGAAGAATGCACGATGCCATGTAACCCAGGGCCTGCAGGATTTTCCTTGCAGTCATCTGAGTTTGTTTTGTCAGATTTTTGAAGTAATCCGGTAGTTGTCTTTGTTTTTCTTCTGTGAGGAAAAGCCATTTGGGTGGTTGTATCTAGTTCCGCACCCAGAAAAGTTATTCTTTAGGATGGCACAAGTCTTGAGTTGTGAATGTTGACTGTGTATCCCAAGGCCTGCAGAAGGCGGATGGCATAATTCAAATGTTTTTCCAAAGTTTGTTGGCTGTCCGCTTGTATAAGGCAGTCATCCAGATACTGGTATATTTGAATCCCCTGAAGTCTGCAGTGTGCAATTACTGATGCCAGGCATTTCGTGAATACTCTGGGTGCAGTAGATAAGCCAAAGGGCAATGCTGAGAATTGATAATGCTCTGAACCTGCAAGAAATCTGAGGTGTCTTCTGCAACTTTGTCTGATAGGGACATGCAGGTATGCCTCCTTGAGGTCTAGAGTTACCAGCCAAGACCCCTTGCCCAGCATGGGAAGGAGTTGCTGTAGGGTCAGCATTTTGAATTTTGGCACAATGAGATAAGTACTGAGTGCGGACAAATCGAGAATAGGCCTCCATTGTTTTTCTTTTCTTGGGACAAGGAATAGTCTGGAATAAAATCCTTGGAACCTTTTCTATAGCTTTCATTTGCAATAGGTTGGCAATTTGTTTTAAAGCCTCTGCCCTTTGATTTGGTGGCAGGTTTGGCATTTCTTTTCTTTTTGGTAATGTATGGAAATGGAACCTGTATCCTTTGTCTATTATTTGCAGTGTCCATTTGTCCCTTGTAATACTGTGCCAATTTCTTGAGAATAAAGACAATTTTCCGCCCAAAGGTGCTACTAATTGAGCCCTGGTTGGCGGGATCAAGGTGAAGTCATTGAGTCTGTCCTTGTGCAGCAGTTGTTGGTCCTGCACTACCTCGCTGGTTAGGAGGCTGCCATTGACGTCCTCTGTAGGAGCCTCCTCTACCTCTGGCACGCCTGTTCTTGCCTCTTTGATATCTCTCTTCCGGAAAGGACCAATTCTTAGAAGGCCAATTTCTGCTGAATCTTGGTGGTTGTACCTGGAGGAAGTCTTTGACTGTTTGTACAGATTTAGCCTTTTCCTCAAATTTCTTTAAGACCTCCTGAGCAGTGGAGCCAAATAACTTTTGCTTTTCTAGTGGAGCATCCAGAAGCTTAGCCTTAACATGATCTGGCAGAGATCGTTCCTTCAGCCAAGCATGTCTACGTATGACTGCACCTGTCATTGCTGACCTACATGAAGCTTCCAATGCATCATAACCACACTGCAAGAAATGGTTGTTAACCTGTTGTGAATTATGTACCAGATCCTGAAGTGACTTACGGTCTAGGGGTTCAAGAGAAGACAGCTTTTTCTGCAATTCATCCAACAAATACTCTTGGTACTGTATCATATGAAACTGACAATTTAAAGCCCTCATAGACAGAGTGGAAGAAGTATACACTTTTTTACCCCATCTCTCTAAAGCCCTGGACTCCCTTTCAGAGGGGAGTGCATTTTTAGTAGTGGCAGCTGCAACCCCTTTAGTACCCTGGGAAATAGTTTCTGGGTCAGCAGAGTGGGCCTTGTAAAGGAAATGATGCGAGTCCGGAACCCTGTAGTACCTATCGGGTTTAACAGGAGCGGGAGGAAGGGTGTCAGGGGTAGTGCTAGACTCAGAATACACATCATCAATGACACTTAAAACTAGAGGAATAGCCAAAGGCCTATGCTGAGGTAAAAGAAAAGTCCTTAATCTCTTCCTGGAATCAGAGAATTCCTGGCCCTGCCATTGGAAATGCTCTCTCATGGAGTGAAGGGTCTCCCCAAAGGACAGCTCTTCAGGAGGGGAGGCAGAGGGAATGGATTCCTCTGCATCAGAATCCTCGTAGGCCGTGAAGGCCTCCTCCTGGTAATCTGATAGGGCAGAGCCATCAGAGGCCTCATCAGAGGACTGAGGATCAGCGGACTCAACCCTGGGCCTTTTGTCTAGAGGGGGTTGAGAGCCCCTGTCCGGATGAGGCTGGGATCCCCTGATTAAGGAAATAAGATCCTCAGCCAAACTTAGTATCTGAGAACCTGTAGTGGATCCCTGAGAAATAGTCTTGGGAGGCAGAGTTTTTTGTTGCTTAGCAGCTTTAGCCCTAGTGAATGCTTTAATGGACATGGATGCAGGGGGCCTGGCTGCTCCACATGCTGGGGTAGTCTTGTCTAAGGGAATGGTGTTGGTAGTTTCCTGAACACCGGTTTCTGAGGGTAAATCCATAACCGACTCCGAAGAAACCTCCAGGGTCGAGGCTGTCGGTTGTACCGTTTCCACAGTCGGAAGTACCAAGGACTCTGTTTCAGCCGAGACCGAGACACTCGCGGTAGGCCTAGGCGTGGTTAAAGCCGAAACCACGGTCCGCGTGTGTCGGTCCTTGTCCTTCCGTTTTTTGGTTAAATGAAAAGTCGGAGTCTCCGACGGCATTTTATAAGAGAAACTAGCCCCAAAAATTCCTCTGCAAACTCCGACCGACGCCTAAGAGTGCGTCGATTAAAGGAGGCACAGGCAGTACAGGCTGAGACGTCGTGGTCTGGGCCTAGGCAAGGGAGGCAGTAGGAATGGAAATCCTTATGAGGTATTTGTTTCCCACAAGTCAAGCAATTATTAACTTTAAGCGTTTGATCTGACATCGGCTGAGGCAAGAAAGAGTCCCCAATGGGGTACTTAGCTTTCTGAAGTCTTCGGTAGCTGAATTTACAGGAGCTGGCCGACCGGCACTTGCGAACTGCTTCTGCTTCGGGCACCACGCGGCAAGAAAGACGGAGGAAGATGGCGTCGGCTGACTTTTATACCCCAGGCGCTCTGACGTCGGGGAAAGGGCGACATCAGCCGACGCCGGACCCAGACTTTGGAATCCGGCCGACCAAAGGGCTGCCTGAGGCAGGACAACCCATACGTAAGGACTGCAGATGCATCCTTGAAGGACATCTATGTGGTTAGCTTTAGGCCCTGTATGTCCAAATGGGGATGCCCTGATGGGTGATGCAGCAAATCTGGGACCGGATCCAACCTCATTGGAGGGCAAACCAGATGAGAGCAAAGAAAGGTGAACCAGGTTTGTCAAAGCCAAAAGGCAGCAATGAGGATTACTTTGCTCTGCAACCTGAAAGCTTTCGGTAGGAACTTGAGAATTATTGGTATAGGAGAAAAGGCACAGAGAAGACCAGAGGGGCCAAGCATGGACTAGAATGTCCCTGGGTGACTGTCCCTGAGGAGGGATCAAGGTAAAGTACTTGCTGCATTTTTTGTTGAAAAGGGATGAAAACAGATCGCAGCAGGGAAGACCCCATTTGTGGAAGATCATGTCTGCCATTGACGGATTCAGAGACCACTGGTGAGGCATCAGTAATACTTGACTGAGCAGGTCTGCTAATATGTTGGACTCCCCCGGAATGTTATTGCTGCTAGAAAGCAGTTGGTAGAGACAGCCCACTGCCAAACTCTCATCCCTTCGACAAATGGGGTAGGACCTGGTTCCTCCCAGTTTGATGTACCAAACTACTGACATGTTGTCCGTTATAATTGCAATAGTCCCTAGAGGAAGAAAGTTGTTGAGTTCCTGCAATGCTAGAAGAACCGCTGTAATCTCCAGTACACTGATATGCAACTTAGTCTCCTGGGGCGTCCACGTGCAGTGGACTGTTTGACCCAGATAATGCCTCCCCCAGTGGGAGGAGTCCATGGTCAATGTGGCGTTTGGGGTTGGAAGGATGAATGGACTTCCTTCAGTAATGTCTGTGGAGTAAAGCCACAAAAGCAGAGATTTCTTGCACATTCCCGACAATTTTATGGGAAGATAGAGGATTTCGGAGCAGTGACCATTGAACTGAAACACCACTGCACTATCTTCATGTTGAAATGAGCCATGGGCAGGAGAGTTATAGTGGCCACAATTGAACCCAATGCCCTGAGAACTAAACTCGCTGGAGGCTGAGGTATGGTTAGAATTTGTCTGCTATGACTGCTTAGATTCGTTACCCTGTTTGTCATCAGATAAGCACAGGATGTCCTTGTATTCAGATGAGCCCCAATGAAATGAACCGGATCCAGATGGGATTTCTGCATGTTGATAGTTATCCCTATCATTGGGGCCAACTGTAGTAAGTAGTCTCGGGCTTGGATGAGTAGATGCCTGGATGGAAGCAGTCAGAAGCCAGTCATCCAGATGCAGAAAAATCTGGTAACCCTGCAGTCTAAGATGTGCTGCCACCACTGCAAAGCATTTGCTGAACACCCTGGGGGCTGTGGTGAGACTAAACGGGAGTGACCTAAGTGGTAATGTCTGGCTCCGAGCCTGAAACATAAGAATTGCCTGAAGTGTCTGCCCATTTCTATATGGTGGTATGCGGCATTCAAGTCCACAAAACACATCCATTCATCCACCTTCAAGAAAGGCAAGATTGACAGGACTGTGACCATCCTGAACCTTGTGTGCTTTACAGATTTGTTCAGAGAGATCAGATCCAAAACAGGTCTCAAGTCCCCTGTCTGAGTACTAAAGAATCTAGAGTAAAAGCCTGATCTGACTTGATCAGGGGGAACTCTTGAATGATTCTTTTACAAAAGATGTCCCATTTCGTGGACCGCGTCCTCCCTCTGATTGGGTGGAACATCGGAGAGGTAATGTTTTTTCTTGGGAATTTCCAAAAAGGGAATGAAGTATTCCTTTGGATATGATCCTTAGCACCAATCTGTTGCTTGTGATGGCCTCCCAGGCTTTGTGTGCAAGGAGAATCACCCCCGACTGCCTCCAGAGGATGACAGTCAGGCAACTGTTCAGGATCATTGGAAAGGTTTGTCCTGAGGAGTTTCCCTTGACTCCTGATTTTGCGGATCCCCTCGGCCACGTGGGCAGTGTCTTCCATTTTATTATTTCCCCCCCTCTGCCTCATGGAGAAATCCTCCCAGTGTCTAGAAAAGGACCCTGTGACTTTCGAAACCACATTTTCTTATTCACACGCTGGTTCCTGGGGAAGGTCCTCTGCGGGGTAGAGAAACGTATTCCAATGGCAGACAAGATCTTTCTGTCCTTCTCACTGCGGGGGAAGAGTCTCAAACAGTTGCTTCAAACAAGGTGGAGCCGTCAAAGGGGGCGTTAATAAAGGCTTGTTTGAAAGGCTCCGCAAAATTGCACAGCCTCGTCCAGGCATGACGTCTCATGGCAATGGTCGAATCGGCAGCCTTTGAGGTATCCTCTGCAGCGTGGGAAATCAATCTCATGGATGCATTGGCTAGTGACTGTAGGGAGGCCAGTCACAAAGAAAAAGGTTTTCTGATCCTTGGTGGACATGAACCCTCGGGTTGAGCTAGAAAGTATGTTTACCGAGTCCCTTTGTAGCCTCGTAAAGTGAGACAAATAGTTTAATGCCCTCAAGGTGAATATGGAAAAGACGTAAACTCTTTTGCCAAGTCTGTCCAGTGCCAGGGATTCTCTATTTGGGGGATGAACAGAGCAGCTCTCCTGGGCAAGCTCCCTCTTGGTGGCTGCCACAACAACCATGGCTTCTACCATGTCCTCTTCTGTTCAATGCGGAACAGCCCGCTGTTCTGCATTGACTAGAAG